>NC_069366.1:68389545-68692575 GCF_021730395.1 Mercenaria mercenaria
AATGATATGTTTTGTTTTCTTATTTTATACCTGAAAAAGTATGCTTGTCCGCGGACACACAGAATGAAAAATGCACTTGACCGCCGGCAAAAAATCACGAGTCGGATAAGTTGGACATAGGAATCCCACATCCCTGCAGGGATGGGTAGGTCAAAGAACTTCGAGCATCTGCACTCCATAAATAAAGCACAGACGAACAGCTATGTTTTCGTTTGGTTAGGTGTTTATCCATTCTAAGTTCGTATTTATCCAGCACTGTTTCCTATACCACTTAGGAATTATCCGCAAATTTAAACCCACCTGATAATCAATACAATTTTTAAGCTATAAAAATCAATTTCAAACTTTGATACTGTTAAACATTGTCAAAGAGATGTTTATGGAACTAATACAGTTGATAAGTAAGGTCTTACTGCAATTTCTGATACCTTAAAACAGTTAGAAACATAAAACATGTTCATTTTGAAGACTTCTTTGAGTACATTTTAATGAATTCCAGCCACATAATGTGACTTTTCGATTGAAATATTTAGTACAAAAACATGTTATCAATACATGATATTATGACTATCAAACGTTTTACGCTAACATTGCATACTAACATAAAAACATGAAAAAGACAAGGAAATTAACTACATACATCGTCTTTCTGTCAGCCATGTTGGCACTGAGTTAGGGTCGCTGACCAGAGTTAGGATTATTCGGGTACATAGTGTGATAAGGGTAATGGTTAGAACTATTTTTATTGTTTCTACGTTTTATCAATTATGAGAAACGTTATGTACTAATTAATGATATATATATACACTGGAAAAAATAACTATTTTCATATTTAAGATACTCAATAGCCGTTGAGAACAAACATGTTGAGCCCGGCTTCCCATATATCAGTTATACTGGAACCACACCTCCAGAAAGTTGTGTGTTCGGTCAGTTGCTCAACATTGGTGCTGTTTTAGGTAGGTCTAGTGAGTTGTCACGCTTGTTTCTGTCTATCACTAGATGTCACATTCATTTGAGTCTTTCACCAAGTGTCAAATTTATCAGAGTCGAGTCTATAATCAGGTGTCACTCATTTTAGTCTATTATCATGTGACACTTATTTTAGTCTATAACCAGCAGAGGTCTACCAAGGTTCCCCGGATGACGAATCTCTGCTGGATGAGAATGACTACCAGGAATCATACTCATTTCACCCTGTTACCATGTCACTTATTTTAGTCTATCAACTGGCGTCACACTGATCTGTGTCTGTCAAAAATATGACACATTGGTGTCTGTAATAAGGTGTCACATTTATCAGTATTTCCTCTGCAGACCTCGTGCATTTTCTCGATACAAAGCTAATAATCTGTTATTATTTGTTTAATAGTTTTTATTTATTACACCTCCTGTATGAAGACTACACATGTAAATACACATTCAGACCAGAGACATTCGGGACAATTGTTTTGTCAGTAATGATGTTATATATGATAAAAATAGACAGCCCTGGGCCAAAAAGTAAATCCAGTACCCATTTACTATATACTGATAAACTGGTCGGCAGTGCTGCATGTCACCGATATCTTCGTTTCACGCTCTGTCATTTTTCGACCAAAAAAGATATGTCCAAATATCTGCATGCCAACAACACCCTACGCATGTATCTTTAAGTTCACATGTACATTTAGATGATTTTCATGTCATCGCTCTGTTCTGAGAAATAAGTTTATTAAGATTGAAATAAATTGACAATTGCGCTACTGAGAAACGATCGTGGCAATGCGAATATCACGACTATATAATACATTATTATTTCCAGCGGGCGTTATAATTTACACAAGATATCTTCAAGGTCAGTTTCATGTTGAGAGCAACGAGAACAGGAAGAACTTGAAACATTTAAACACTGCCGCTTTCATTACAGGGATCCTTACCATATTTGGTGTAAGCTTAGTCGGGAATTTCCAGGTAAGTCTTAAAAGTGGTCAGTCTCGTTTTAGAAACATTCAAGGCATATTTCAGTATGGGATTTATTATTTGAACAAAAAGGCCAATTCTATACAGTCAGATCCACTAGCGCCAGACCAGAAAGAAAATGCCTCTGTACATGTTATACCCTACACTTAGGTATTCTATAAGAACCATGGTCATGAAGGGGAAAATATACTAACCCGTTTCAATCCCGCATTTCATACCTAAAGCATGCAGTTCGGTAAATGTGTACTATGCATATCAAACAGGTTGTAATTTATCTTCAATTGTGTACGGTCACATTTTTTCAAGACTTCTTATCTTACAAAAACAACGCGTAGTTTATTGTTTTTTCAACGTAACACAAAGAATTTGCTTGACCTTCCCTGGTGAAGTTCCGTTCTTGATTACAAAACTATTCTGATTGGCTGTTGTGAAAATGTATATCAATTGTCATTTTACTACATGTGTTCGCTAGTATGTGAAAATGCAGCGTAAATGTGCAAAATGAATAAAATAAACAGACCAATGGATGATTTCAAATTAAAAATCATATACAAAATGAATTTCATTCATCAATTCATCAGCGTGAATTTGGCAGTACAGCAGTAGCCGCAGTAGGAGCAGTTAACTGTTCATACTGCCAGCAGTTACAGCGTATCACAGTTAACTTCCAGCAGTGACAGCAATTCATCGTGTTTACTAACACCAGTTAACTGCTACCTCTGCCAGTAGTTACAATAGTTAATAAAGCTGTATTACCAGTTAGGTGATGAGAATGGCATAATACAGATGTGTAATAGGCCGTCAAACCTACCCTTCACACAAACATTTGTCTGTATCGTATACTGAAGCGTTCTTAATCCATTTCTGTCTTCAGACTTGTAAACGAAGTCTCGTGCGCGTTCAGTTGTTCTTATTAAATTTAATGTTATTGGATCGCGCAAGTGCAACCCCGAGCAATAAAACAGTATTACTAAGAGCAGTTTCGTCATTTTTCTTACTATTTTACTCTCAGCAGTTAAAAGCTTATAAGAACGTTTACCAGTCTCCTATATATGAACAGTTCATCAGTATGCTTTTATTGAACAGTTGCACAGATTTTTATGTCTGTTATTACTAGTAGTTAACTGGTATATACAAGCAGTTTAAAATTCTTATATAAATTATGTAAGACTAGCAGTCTCAATTATGTTTGTGCCTGTCAGCAGTCAAAAGGTTTATAACAGCAGAATACCAGTTTTCTACGCGTAACTACCAGCGGTTAAATATTTTATAAAAGTGATTTACCAGATTCCTGTCACTGCTAGCTGTAAAATGGTTTATGACAGCAATTAACAAGGTTCTTGTTACAGCCAACAAAAGCAATTAACAAGTTTCGTATATATTTCTGGTGTATTTACTGCTCAAAGAAAGCCACTCCAACCACACTCCGCCCCGTTTTCTTAAAAACAGTTTTCCCGGCAAACACCACCGATCTCGGATCGGGTTCCTCCCAAACAAGAGTTTTCCCGGAATGGCGACCACTCGTGCCTGGTGGCGGACAACCCTCTCTACAACGGCCACCCAGTCCGATCCGCTAATAAAGGTCTGGGGCGGTGATGGGGGCGTCCAAACTGGACAAATTGAAAAATTCCGAAAATGGCCTGAAACCAACTTTGAGACCCGCTCGCGAGTAAACAAGCGTTTTCCCTGAATAGTCACTATGCTGGGCCCACAAAGACCACCACCCTCTACAACGGCCATCCGGTATCAACCCCTGACCAAGGTCCCGTTAGGGACCTCCTATTAACTGCTTGAACGATATTAGGCCACCCCCGACCCACCCCGCCTCACACCTCAACCCGGATTCTTCTCAAACAAGAGTTTTCCCGGAATGGCGGCCACCCGTGCCTGGTGGCGGTCAACCCTCTCTACAACGTTCACCGGTCCGGTCCGCTAATAAAGGTCTGGGGCGGTGATGGGGGCGTCCAAACTGGACAAATTGAAAAAATCCGAAAATGGCCTGAAACCAACTTTGAGACCTGCTCGCGAGTAAACAAGAGTTTTCCCGGAATAGTAACTATGCTGAGCCCCCATAGACCGCCACCCTCTACGACGGCCACCCGGTCTCAACCCTTGATAAAGGTCCCCAGTGACCTCCTATTACCTTCTGCAACGATTTTAGGCCACCCCCGCCTCACACTTCGACCCGGTTCCTCCCAAACAAGAGTTTTCCCGGAATGGCGGCCACCCGTTCCTGGTGGCGGACAATCCTGTCGACAACGTTCACCGGTCCGGTCCGCTAATAAAGGTCTAGGGCGGTGATGGGGGCGTCCAAACTGGACAAATTGAAAAATTCCGAAAATTGCCAGAAACCAACTTTGAGACCTGCTCGCGAGTAAACAAGAGTTTTCCCGAAATAGTCACTATGCTGAGCCCCCATAGACCGCCACCCTCCACAACGGCCACCCGGTCTCAACCCTTGATAAAGGTCCCGTTAGGGACCTCCTATTACCTTCTGCAACGATTTAAGGCCACCCCCGCCTCAAACTTCGACCCGGTTCCTCCCAAACAAGAGTTTTCCCGGAATGGCGGCCACCCGTTCCTGGTGGCGGACAATCCTCTCTACAACGTTTACCGGTCCGATCCGCTAATAAAGGTCTGGGGCAGACATGGGGACCCCAAACTTTTCTCGTTTCCCAATTCTACCTTGTACGAAGGATTTATACATACATCTAGTTTCATTGTAATTGTCTATACAGAGCCAGGTAATCCGATTTTATCAGCAAGCAATTTTTTGTCAATAGAGAGTTTGAGATTTCAACCTTCGCCTTCCCCTTCAACGTATTTTGCGAAGTTAACGTATGACGTTGAAGTTCGATTAAAATTCCTTGAGATTTCAAACTTTAGAATGAACCTACTTCTTTTAATCCGCCCATTCAATTTATCTATAATTATGATCGTTTTTCTCGTGCATTTTGATATCAATTGTCCGAAAGTGCAGGACTTTTACAAGAGGTTTTAGAAATGAAAATTAAATAAAAACATTTCAATCATCGCATGGATATTAGTGCGATTACAAATAAAAAACAAAAAAAAAACACACATTTTATATGAAATGATGTCAGTATACAATGCATGATTGTAAATCATACATGAGAGGAAATAAAAATGATAATCATATCAACGTATTCTATTGTTGATGGTGTTCTTGAAAGATATTACAGTTAATATTTTGTAAACAAAAACATGAGACATCAACTACAACAAATGCTTTTCTCGATATACTTTGAAGTTAAATATATGATATAAAGCAAACACAAAAGGATGTTGACTAGTATTTCATAGTTTTTCTTATTTTTTTTTACTTTGAATTGGTACTTTGTACATCGAATTTCTTAAAAGTCGCGTTTTACTTGTAGACTGTTCCTGTTGAAAATCTAACCTTTTGAAAGATATGTTGATAACATGAGCCAATATACACAATTTATGAATACATTTAACAAGCGATTTGAAACAAATGTAAGATACTCTCGTGATATCATACGTTTTAGCATCATGACACTCAGTTTGACTCTGTATAATGCCAAACTCTCAGACAGCACAATATAATCGTGCCAAGTCACCATGTGTCTAGCGAAACAGTCAAGAACTGTTAGGTGGAGACGAAAATTGTCGCACAAAATAACATGTGGGCATATACTAGTATTTGTTTGAATATACTATTTCATAAGTAAAGCATGTGCAGATCAAGGAATTTTGGTTAGAGGGACACCAACTTTAAGAGGGGGGTCACCCATTCAGGGAGGGGGGGGGTGGGGGGGGGGGGGGGTAGTCACACCGAGTTTCAAGACCGATTTTCTTTGTAAAATGTAAGAATCAAAGGGGGATTGATCCAAATGCCCCTCTGTCATGGTCCGTGCATGTCAAGAATGGAGCTACCCATACGGCTAACAGAAAACCTCTCGCATCATGATATCATAGATCTAAAATTGTCTGATACTTCAAAAAAAAACGTCTTACTAGTATCATTTTATGTTTATAATTAAAACGCAATTGTCTTATTAAGTGCCCAGCAGAAACGGATTGATTCTATTTGGAAGTTAAAATTAAATGTTCCACCAAATGATAATCGCGTGTTATCATTCATTTTTCAAGTAAAATGACTGTCATGCCATGTGCCTCCATCAAGATTTCAGTCTTTGATGCCGTGTATGTGGACAGAGTAGATGTACAAAGACTGAAGTTTTGACTTCCGTGATATCACATCTTCGGACGTTCAAAACTTCACTTCTTACGACAAAAAGGCCCATCTGGTATAATCAATACCGCCTGAGGACACAAATATGCCGTAGAAGTTAAAGTTTGAACAAAATCTCAAAGTTTCTCGAAATCAGTTGATAATTTCATACTTCCAGGTTCAATTCAATGTATTTAGTTAAAATCATTAGCCAAACAAAACTTCAATATTCTTATACTTATTGATAGTGTTTCGCAACAAATTTAGTCCAGTTATACATATGGATAATCGAATAACTTAATAAGCAGAAATCCTGAAACTAAGCTTTTTATTTCACATAGTAATAAAACGAAGTCTTAGGCTTACTTGAAATTAAATGGAAAACTTTAGTAGCAACGTCTGATATAAATAAAATACACGCATATTGGTGACGTTTTACCCCAAATATATATGAGAGACGTTGAAGGGGAAGGCGAAGGTTGAAATCTCAAACTCTCTAATATTTATTCATATCTTAACTTCAATAATCATTTAAGATAATAACTAAGTAAGATAGATTACTTATTTTTGTTACCGTTGAAACTATATTATGTACAGGAAGAGAGTTTTTAAAAAAGCTAATATAGCTTCCTACTCAATCCTTATTGTTGCTATATGTATTATTGTAAGAACTGTAATTATACTGAATAAAATATTGTTTAAACCAAAGATAATCCAATGAATATTTAGGCCTATAAAATGCATTTTTTTTTATTTTATTAAGAAAATGTACCCGGGCTACTTACGAAGCCATTTACATGTAACTGTCTGGAAAATCGCGAATTTTCTACTTTCATTTTCATATCGAGTAAATCAGGGGAATTAATTACTTCAAACTTGTGAAAACTTACTTTATCATGTGCGTAGGAGCATGTGTGTGGGGACAGGGAGCGCATCCCTCTGTAAAATAACAGTAAATAAAGGCAAAATGGCAATATGAGACAGCATTTTGATGTACTGATATGAATGTCTATTGTGAAGAAAGGGAAACAAAATATCTAATGTCAGTAACATAAACTAGTGTAACAACGTATTAACTGCTGTAACTGCTGGCAGTAATAGCAGTTAACTGCTGTAACTGCTGATAGTTGCAGCAGTGAACTACTGTAACTGCTGGCAGTAGCAGCAGTTAACTGCTACTTCTGCTGCTACTGCTGTACTGCCAGCTTCACGCCGATCATCAATTCGAGTTTTAGTATAAAATTGTGTATTTTAAAAATTCTGTTTTTGTTTGTTTACGTTTCGCCTAACATGTGCACACTGCCGTGACCTCTAGACCGGATGTTCATTAGGGAAGGTCACGCAAGTTTTTTCTGTAACGTTGACGAAAGCATAAAATATGTTGATAATCTCAGCAATATGGAATATTGAGGCAATGTGACTGATGCACGATGTAAGATAAATTATCGCTTGTTCAATATACTAGATTTAGTGGGTTTTCAATGGTTAAAATATGGGGTCAAGTTTTAAATCTTTCTGGATTTTTTGAAAATGGGTTTATTTTGTTCTATGAACCTTCTACTTTAAAAAAAGTATCATCCTCAAATTTTCATGTCAATATTTTGGCGGCCATCTTGAATTCAAAATGGCTGCCTTAGAATTCAGTGATATAACCAAAGAGAACTATATATTTTGGTCAATTTTAGGTATATGGGAACCTAAACAATATCAAACTGTTTCTAAAGCATTGCCCTTCTCCTTCTAATTACATTATTTAAATTAACTAATTTGCATATTTATGAAAATTATTTCTTGGTACATTGTAGTCAGTGAAGAAGTCAAATTGTACAAAATGAAAGGTAAGGCAATGTTCTTTATATATTTTATCTGTTTATGGGCATATTTAGCAGATACAAGGCTTTAGTTTAATCATAAGTGGGTTGGGTAAGAAATTGACCCCTGAACACGAAAATCCATTGTGTCAACTTAACTTGATCAATTTAAGGTATATAAGAACCCAACGAGTATCAAAATGTTCCTAAACCACTGTCATTCCCTTTCCAGTAGCTGTATGTAAATTAACTAATCAGCATATTTATGAATATTAATGAGTATATGTAAAAATATGACTAAATATCGCATAAAAATTGGACATATATTAAAGTTATACAAATTATTTCTTGGTAATTTTTAGTCAATGAAGTAGTCAAATGGTATCAAATGAAAGGTAAGACACTATGCTCTTGATATTTTATCTTTTTTTGGTTATATCTAGCAGATACTAGGCTTGAGTTCAATCATTAGCGGGTGGGGTAAGAAATTGACCCCTGAACACAAAAATCCATTGTGCAATCATATCTTGGTCAAATTTAGGTATATAAGAACCTAAAGAGTATAAAAATGTTCCTAAATCGTGGCCCTCTCCTTTCCAGTTATTTTATGTAAATTAACTAATTAGCATATTTATGAATATTAATGAGAATGTAAAAGTATGAACAAACTTTGCTATAATTGGCATGTATGAAAGTTATACAAATTATTTCGTGGTAAGTTTTAGTCAGTGAAGGTGTCAAATGGTATCAAATAAAATGGTCCACTGCCACTATTATCCCACTCAAAAGTAGTTGAGAAGTATGGCCACATATACCAAATTATTCCTTGGTCTAAGACAGATATAATATGTATGTTACCAATATCTGCTTTAGATAAGTACTGAAGAAAAGGAATTTGACGAACATTCAGCACATATCAATGTCGGAACAAGCAGTTGTCTATGCTCTAATTATAAGATTGTACAAATTACATGTATTGTTTTCAATTTTATCTTGATCAGATTTAAACATGATCAATACAATTATGCCAGTAGAAGTTATACAGAAGTTTTTAACTTAATGCAATTTTAAATTCATAGAAGTCTTTTAATTACTCAAAATTACTGGTTAAATTTATTCATTCAAACTTGTCATTAACACTGAGAGTGTTTTACTTAATTCGTCATCAGCCCCGAAATAACAAAGCTATCTACACACATTATTATTTATTACCCCTACATTCAAATGTTTTAGGCTTTCCGCGATGACAGTCAGCTTATTGCAGAAGGAAGGGCATCAGGGGCAAATAGTACTGATGAAGAAATCTTTTCATCATCTTTCTTTCATTAAAACTTAAAATTATAACACTGCAGCTTTAGAATTTGATAAATACATGATCAAAGTAAAGCATATAGACAGCAAGCTCAAAAGGTAAAAATAAAGAAACGTAGTGCAGCAAGGCTTGCAAAACAAAGCTGGTATGTTTAAAACGGTAGGCTGGCAAAAATACACTTATATCCTAACCATATTCCGATGTTATAGGACAGTATACATAAATTACGCCCTGACAGCTGAATGTATTTTTTGCGCAAGGATATCTAAAGGCACATTATATGAAACACAAACATGATGTGGTAAACAAGTATATAAAAACACTTCTGTTCCTTTAACATTCTGGAGTTCATTTCCCCTTAAGCAGATGCTAGGGTGCAATGGGTATTTCATTTTCCTTTTTAAACCTGTCATGAACAAACTCTGTCAAACCAAGTCTTCTATTACTTTGATTAGTTGATTTCAATACTTTCAAGGGATCTTAGAGCTTTTAACAAACCATTTACTCATGTTATCCATGCAGAAAGCAGAACAGTATTAAAGATACGACGAATCAGTAAAGCAGAAATATGTCAAAGCAGCTTAAAACCAGTTTATGGACGACCTATCGTGGCGTTGTTCACCTTTTATTGTTAGACATGATAAACGAAGAAAGTGTAGCATCCAGCTGACAAAAGGCTGAACACCAAATATGCACGGCATCTCCAAAAAAGCAGGTCAGATAAAACATTTTATTATATTATATATATTATTTATTATTTATTATATATTATATTTTTATTTTACATTGAATTTGATATAAATAACTACTGTTTGATACACCTTGCAAAAGAAGTGTTTTCAATTGCTAATTAACTTAAAACACAAACACACATCTAAATTACGATAGTGACATATCCTAGAATATTCTCGCAGTTGATAATAGAGGCCGATAGTTATGCAAAATAACATATTGATAGTGTTCATTTAATCCTTGGAAGTCGCTCTTGCAAAAATGTATTGACAATTATATAAAGGTACAGGAAAACGTATTTATTTAACGTCGCATATAACCGACAGACAACAGAAAAACTATTGTGCGGCAAACCAGGTATCTAATACTAGATACTTACTTGGGCTGGTATATTTCAAAATTTTGTATGGGCAACATCTCCATTTAAATAGAGAAACAATCAAGTAAATATGTGAACTGAAATGATTTTTGATATAGAGATATATGTCAATCACATGCGATGCAGCACTGTATTCTTTGCATTGTTAGTTTCATTTAATAACTGCACCTCCCCGGCATAAAAATATCAATTATTTGGGCAACAACGGATTGTCCGTATTTAAAAACATCATGAAGAATGCATTATTGTTAATAAAGTAACCGCACCTGACCCTGTATAATGTTTTCTAATTCATTCGAAAATGTCTGTGCCAAGCTAGGTAGAGATAGTTCTCACAAAATATTAATTGCCTCTCGAAGAACTGCATTCCCTAACCGGACATAAATGTTGTTCAAAAAAGGAGAGGGATTAACAAACTACCTCACAGGTTCACATGGAAAAATGGCTTAACTTAAATTAAATGTACAAAAAGTGTGTTTAATTAATTGAAAAAAAAAACAGTTACTTTCTCATTTATTAGATTATTCGGTAAGTAGGTATAAAAAGCAAAGAAATCACATGAAACTACCGAATTTGATTGGATTTTAATTTTTCTAGATTTTGCAAGACTTTATACTGATTAAGAATGTTTTAGCAGAATTAGCCTAAATTTAGTCGCAATACCTGTTCACGTGGTGTAAAATAGCAGTTCGACGTGAAATTATATGATTAGATGAATAAAAGTGGGACATGTATAAGAGGTTATATTATCTATATAGCGAGATTAATGTGATTGTACACGCAATTAAGAATCTAAGATCCTCTTTGCGAACTTTAAAGATACATTCTGTGTATGAGTGATGAGTGACCAAATCCTGTTCATTGGAAGGACTCAAGTTGTAGGCTTTAGTACTATAAATTTCTTTGTGTAAAACGTAAGACTTGCTTATTTTATTCGAACATACTGCATCATTAAACAAATATTTGCTCACTTAATATCGTTATTTAGTCATTTTCGTACTTTCTTGTTTTTTTTTAACTTTAAGCATAATAAATTCCATCTTCTATGTCATAAAAATGTTTTATCTGCTAGAATGAATAGAATGAACATTACCTTCAGTAAATATATGGTTTTCAAGGACGTTGTCACCTGACATTATTCACAGTCATACATTTTCTGCCCTCCTTATTTTTTTTCTTTAGCCGCCATATTAATGATGTCATAACTTTTTCTAGTCAGAGATACATAGAAAATAACAAAGTCAGAGATGCATAGGAAATAACAATAACTTACTTCAATCTACAATGTGGCATAGGTCTCTACATTTTTTAATATTTTTCTTACGGCGGCCCATATCGTCACAAATCGCCATGTATTATAATATAAATATGTTATTGTAATAATTTGGTAACATATTATTTTCACGGACATTACTTGATGCAGTAGCATGTACATTGTAACTGCCCTAGAAACTATGCTTTCAAACAAAGGTAATGAATCCTGCATAGAATAACACAGTTATGACGTCGACGCTAGTTGTAAAATTTTATTTTAAAACAAAAACTCATATTTGTGTAACATAGATTTTTGTAGCGTAAATTATAGCAGTTACATAGTGATGTAAAACTATTGTCAAACAGTTTTAAAAATCATGAATATACCACATATCATAAATTAGCAATTATCTTAAGCTAAAACTAACCTTTTGTTTATTCAAGATGCATTGTTCAAAAAATAATGGAAAGAACAGGGTCCTTTGAAGCAAATGGCGGCTATTTTGAAATAAAAAATGGCTGAAATGACCTATAATGTTGATGAAAAAATTTGACATTGTATCTGAGCTTAGACGAATCATTAAAACAAGAGCATTGTGTGCATATATGCATTTAAACCCTTCTTCTCCAGCATTTAGAAGGTATTTAAAGCAAAAAATGGTGGCCATTTTTTTTTCAAGATGGCCGCCATAAAAGTGACATGAAAATTTGAGGATGATAATTTTCTTTTTTATTAGAGATTATCCTTTCATAAAAACCCAGTTTCAGAAAATTCAGGAGGATTTAAAACTAATTCTCCATTCACAACCCACTAATTCCCATTCACCGAACTGCGCGTAAAAGTTGAGAAATGTACGATTGAAACGGGTTAGTATATTTTCCCGGCCATGACTATAGTTCTTATAGAATACCTAGGGGTAGGATATAACGTGTACAGAGGCATTTTCTTTCTGGTCAGGTGCCAGTGGTCCGGTCAACAGATTCGTGACTAAATGTATGTTTTATTGTCTTTTATATAGTCTTATAATCTAATGTCAAATATTTAATAAAATCTGTAAAATGGTCCTTTGGAGGAAAAGAATGCAAACAAGCAGAATAATAGTGGGCTCGGTTTGACTGAGTTTGTTCATGAGAGGTTTACGTTTGTGTATATGTGTTTGTGCTTTAAACTAATGCTTAATTTTCTTCATGTTTCAGGCAACAATTGTTTGGGAAGTCCATCTGATTGGTGCTTTTTTGGCGTTTGGTGTGGGTTTTGTTTACATGATATTGCAGACGATCTTTTCTTGCATGTCGGTCTCTTTAGATAGAAAAATTGAAGGAAATTCTCTTTGCATCAGAGTGTTTAGGATTGCTTTATGTGTCGCTGATTTTGTGTTATTCATTATCTGTATCCTTTTTATAGCAGATACGCCCCTGTACCCTAGACCCATTACACACTTCAGTGAGATTGTCTTATTCACATGCGAAGCCGTTAAATTTGGGTGGGAGACATCCATGAGCACTCAAAAATTACTTTGTTACATATCTTTTACACTGAATTATTAATTTTATTGTTAAAATATCAGATATACTTTTTAATGGTATACTCTGGCTAAATGGTATCAATTTGGAAGGAAATCATTGGAAATACATAAAAAAAAGAACAAAATAGTTGTGTTACATATAAGATAATTACGTTCCGCTCGTAGATTTAAAATTTTAAGTTTTATTCAAATCTTTGCAAAGCTACGTATGAAAATTGTACGTCTTACTGATCACGTGTTCGTCTCGCGATTACGCAAGGAAAAATACAAAATTTTCAAATCATACTCAAATTATCTTTTATCTATTATTTATATGATCTAGATTAATGTAAAATGACCAGTAATGACAATGAATCAGTAAGTATTAAGGAATGGCATTATGGGTAGGATATATAGTAGCGCTGGTCATTAAGTGGCACGTGAAATGAATAAGTACATATTCTCGTATCTGAAAAAATTGCACCAATATACATATAGATCAATATTAAATGAACCTACTAGTAGTATATAACGTATCGTGTTTTCGTGTTACTTATGTGGTTTGTAAAGTATCACAATAACCAGAAATCTTGAGAACAACGGAATACATGTGGCTTTGGACTAAATCGGATCCAATTTAATGCCGAATCCAATTTAATGATGGACCGAGTTTAATGTTAGACAAATTTAATGTCGGATCGACTTCAATGACGGATCCAGTTTTATATTGGACCCAATTAAATGTCGGATCAAATTCAATGTTTGACCCAATTTAATGTCGGATCAAATTTAATAGATAGCGAGTACAATTCAATGTCGGAGCAATTTTAATGTCGGACACAATTTAATGTTGGGTCCGATTTAAGACAGAGAATATATAGAATTCTTTAAATTTTTAATTCTTTAAATGGCCAAATCTAGTCACATGCACTCGTTTTTAAATATCATCATCACATTCTTAACACCAGCAAGTGGGAATAGCGGCTCGCCTGTCCATATCAAAGGGTCCTGGTCCTGGTATATCCAGACTACACTGGTCCTCGGATGAACCTGTAAGTTAAAACTTCTTCCGGTTGACGGATTACTTCCGGTCAAGACAAGAAGATGTACACAGTACTGGATAAATGTATATCAATGTTAGATATAATTCAAGTATAAATGAAACAATAAACACGTACATTTTAAGTAGGTGTACATCTTCTACCGGAAGTTTCCCTTGCCAATAGGCTGGCAGCTTCGCATTGCACGTTAATGTATTATCAAATCCACACATAGATGGACAAATTGTTGTATGTAAACTGTGTGAATTTAAGTGATCGATATATATAGTTAACATGGGAGACAATCAAAATCCCCTTGATCAAAAAATGACTGGGTGTTACAAAATCCCCCTCACACATTTGCAGGGGGTATCATAATCCCCTCTGTGATTAACATTATAGATATATAGACATCAGTGTTCCAAATTATATTATGTTTGCTGAAGGCATTGTATTTATGTGCTTTATGCATTAGACTTTAAATTTGTATATAGTTGTATTTGAACTTGATGAAAGCAGTAAAAACACAGAGGGGAATTATGATATCCCCTGCAAAAGTATGAAGGGGATTTTGTAACACGCTGTCATTTTTCAGTGGAGGGGATTTTGATCAAGGGGATTTTGGTTGTCTCCTATGTTACACATATTATAACTTATTGAATATATAATACACTTCTTAGCATCTTTCGTACCAAGATGAGCTATGCTATGTCTTGTCCTATTGTGCTAGAATTCCTGTATTCGACACTGTTCTAATCTTTTAGTAAGTTTTCTGTCAGTTCCAATTATATGCTACAAAATAATGAGTGAGATATCATAGGCGAAAGGTAAAAAGGTGACAAGGTAAAATATAAGAAGAAAGGTGCGCTTCCATATAAAAATTCATGTGAATGAAAAATTTAACAAACTTCGAAGCAAAAAAGACATAGACAGTTTGACTTATGGTATCAGCTTAAGCCGAGATGAATTCAGATGGATGCTAGCTAGTCGTTTATGGCGACGTTGTTTTAAGATGAATGTTTGTTATAATTCAAAGGGAATTTATCTATCCTTGATCGTCAGACGTCTTTCTTTTTTTTGTCAGCGTCATAAAATACCTTCAATCCTTCACTGATACATATAATATCCATAATGACTTGTTGTCGGAAGTAAATGCCCTAAAGAAGGCATTGGACTGCTGCACATCCAGTAGGTAACAAGTGAGATGCCCTTGGCCCATTCGCTGAAGATACACGGACGTTGCATCGTTACAATATTTTTTTCGCTCAATTCTTCAAAAGTTTGCGTTCACTGAATTCTATTATGCAATTTCATAGGTCCACAGCATTTAACTTTGCAGCATATAGAGTGTCTTTACGCTGAACCTTAAATTTCTGGGTGAATACTGTAAGTGCTTATACGCTAACCAAAACGCACATCTCCTCCTGAAAGTTACCCATTCACATAAAACTACACGTTCGCACTTTTCGGTGAAAATGAAGAGCATTTGTTAAAGATTGCATTTTATAGAACTGGCAATTTTATGTATTTATTAGTATATAGAAGAAAAGGGTTATGCTATGCATTTAAAATGATTTCAGATGTATTGCTTATTACAGCCTTTGACTTCTTTTGTCGCATACATTTTGATAGCAAACTATGTGTATGGGCAGCAGTAGATCTAGATCCAGAGTCGCAAAACTGAGTTTGGGGACCAGTCCATATTTCCAGCAGCTGATTAATTGATAATGATGTCAAATTTGAAACTCACCAATGGCAAGTTCTCATTCCGCGACTGGTCTTCAAAGTCAGTGTTACAACCTTAGAACATGCTGCTCCCACCAACTAGGCTAGAATATATGTATATGCGAAAATAGCAAGAGATCCGAATATATGATAAAGTGAGCAAATTTAAATATGTATATTTATCAAGTAATTTGTTTATAAATAAAGTTAGTTTGAATTAAATTTATAAGTTTCTAACGATACAATTCCTGGTAAATATTGTAAAATATAACCGAAATAAAGTATACTTATATTTCGTAGGTCTTACTTTTTATGTACATGTGTACTGACTTCATTCCCGTGTCTTGTTTTTGGCTCCTTTGTACATACTGTAACTGTCTCGTGTTTGTGGGGTTTCGTGTGTTCAGAAAAAAAACGAAATACGATGTATAAACTTAAATGCGTAACCGAAAAGGTCAGGCAGTACTTCGATATTCGATCCAGGAAGTTTCAATTCTTTAGTTTTATTGGTTACTTAATAATAAAAGAATAATTATAGTGAACTATTTAGTATTGATCAATGTATTAATCGTAGTTAGTAATCATGTTATAACTGTCTGTCTATATATCAATACAGACATTAAAGGGACGGGACACCAGATTTTGAAAAGTAATCTTCCCTTAAAATTTAAGTGCGTTCATATTATGAATATGAATATTACAACATGAGTTCTTGTTTCAGACGTATCTTTAAAAAATCTAAGAGAAATATAATACATGTATGTCTGATTTGAACCAAAGTTGCCACAGCAATAAAACCTTTCCTACTGTCTTGACAAGTACACAACGGAGGAATTCGTTTTAAAGGCCGTTAAATAAAAGTTTATAATTTATGGAGCTTATCACTATTACCCCATGACAAACGTTCTTTAATTTTAAATGAAAAACAAATTAAAAACAACAAATTCTCATACGTTTCCCAGACAAATAATCTTTCAGTAAGTTGCAAACTCTTCCTAAGAAATATAGTAATAATTCCCTAATATCTTGAAAAAAAAATGTTCTGTTGTCGTACGATCTGTAGGTCTGTCCCTTTAACGTGTTACAAAATCTTGTCAATATTCATGCCTGCTTGCTTTGCGTTCGAATATTCAGTAGTAAATATTTTTTATTATTCAAAGATATTACCAAATTTTGTACAAATATTAAGTGAATACTGATTTTCAAAGTTGTTAATTATATACAATTATTATATAATGAACTAGTTCGAATTCTTAGTTTTTATCATTTAGTTATGACCTTTTTAGGTACATGAATAGAGTATAGTCATTCGTGGTTTGTGATGTTAATCGTATTGTATGCATTTTTGTAAATTATGTAGTGTTAGACATTGATAAACTTATCTTTCAATACTTTTTCAAATTTAATCTATTTGAAAATACGCTCAACCATAAAGTTATAACTTGCAGGACATGTCTATTAGTGGTTGTAATGAAATGCTCTTTATATGGTAGGTTTATTAATTCAGTTCGAGCGAAAATTATTGCGAATTATTCAGCAAAGCGAATAACTAATTCAGTATGTGTATAATTAATCAAAACATTAGTGCAATGTGACATTTCGTTTAAAACATGTTATTAAGAAATATATTTTATGAAATTTGAAAGCGCTATTTCTTGATGCGTACATGGCGCTAAATATCACGTTGACATGACGTCAGCATAACATCGTTGTGATGATTAAAGCATTGTTAGCCGTATTAGAATAATCTTTGGTAAACTATTTACTTTCTATCACTGTCAGGGATATGCGGAACACCTGGTTGCAACAATATCGCAATGGTTGGTAGCGTTCATCACATTAATATATTTTGCTACGTTCTACGAGGAATTCAAGCATTTCCAAATGACAGCACCGCAAGTCACACCTCGAACCCCCGGGAACAGTGTGGTGCCTGGTTAATGGCGGAAGAAATATTCCTCAGTTTTTCCAAGTTAAAGTGGCATTTACATGGCCTAAATCACAATAAAGATTTGACTCATTTGACTCATTTGTAAGCCAGTTCCTGTTTTCGTAATATAGTGAACCTATACTTGATTTTTTGGTAGTATTTTCAAGAAGATTTTTTTGCATTTGTACTTTTTATAGAAATGTAAATAAACCTTAATACACATGCGTTCATACTCACATCTTAGCTATCAGTTTGGAAGATAGCCCATAGTATTGATCTGTCAGATCAGTAGAAGATACTTTACCCCTACTTTTCTTTGTGTTTTATTGGTTTATAGATTTTTGTTAAAGAATAAGCGAAGAACATACTTTTAACAATGGCTTTGGTTGTGTATTACAGCTCTCAGAGGATTGTAACTTTTATGCAGAATGTATAGCAAATTTATTAACTACTGTGTATCCTTCAGGTACATTTTTATGATTATATCTCAGTTTATGTGCAAATGTACTACTTTTTACTGCATATAAGATTATCTTATTCATGTGATTTTCGAAATGTCATCTAAATACATTTTTTTTTTATATTTTGAGGCATTTCCAGCGTTACTTAACCTCCTCGCTAATCGAACGACATGACATGTGAAGTTTAATTCGAACCCACTGTACTACGATAATACTTTACCTTAATATATCCATGCATTAAAATACAACTTGAAACATGGATTTGAAGATAATGGCGATTCCTTGTT
Organism: Mercenaria mercenaria; assembly: GCF_021730395.1. Lineage (NCBI taxonomy): Eukaryota > Metazoa > Mollusca > Bivalvia > Venerida > Veneridae > Mercenaria > Mercenaria mercenaria. Next base: position 68,408,160 of record NC_069366.1, read on the forward strand.
TTAATATGTGTCCGTCCATACAATTCCTAGACTAGTTTTATTCATAGTAACAAAATAAGAAAAGAACACAGTACAAAATATTTTTGTGAACAAATAATAAAACATTCTGAATGAAATGAAAGTCAGTTTAATTTTTGTTGCATAGTATAAAGACCGTGTTCTCTTAGACTTCTGTACGATAAACGTTGAGGTCATTGTTATTCATTAATTTTGATAATTTAAAATATTGATATGATCATCAATAAGATATTGTGTAATTATCAATTTGACATATACTCACAGTACAGACTGTAATCTTGTTTCTTGAAACCATCATCTGTTTATGTTTTAGCCTGTTGTTGATTATCACCATCCATAAAATGCACAATGAGCTGTATTTTAACAAAATAACAAAACACTAAAGCTCATTGATACAGGTACATACTGGTTGTTCGCAGAGACTCTAAAAACCAATGTTTACATTTTATCTGCAGTCATCTGTTTTCACCACATCACTTCTGTGTTGAATTTTTGCTATTTCTTCTTATTCCTTGACTTAATCCTTTTTCATGCCTGTAGGCTTATTAATTCTGCATTATTTTGATGAGTAGTTTAGCATGAATCCTTCATTTTATGATGCTGTAGCCTTTAAACTTTTTAAGCATCAATTTTACATGTATAAATGTCAACAGGAATCTGAGCTGTACTGATGCATTTTGGGTTTGTTTACTTGTTGTCAAGACAATCAAAGTACTTGTAACAAATATGTATCATCTGCAAAAAGCCTCTGTAAACCATTCTAAGGTACTGGAATTTCATAATTTAAGTTGTTTTGTTGAGAAAATCATATTTTCTCAGTTCTTCTAGTTAAATATTTTTAAGTAAGTTCTAAGTAATTTTACCATTTATGGTTGATGGCTGTGGTTGGCACCAACCATTTTTGTCTGCAACCACCAACCAAAGTGGTGGATTTAACTGTTTTTAACCATTTCAACCACTGTTTGGGTTGTGGTTGAGCCTTTAGTATAAAAGGGTCCAAATTTTGACCATCAGGGTCGCTTAGGTTCAGAATAATAAGCAGATAGGCCACATTTTGCTTATAGTGTCTTAAGAGATTTTCTCTGATCTATAAAGTATATAAAAATTCAGACATTTCAGTGGAGTAACATTATTGTAAGCTATTTTTATTGGATATTTGGAGTAATTTTACATACCAGCAAACTTGAATCATTGATGAGAACATTATACATATTTTTTAGTATAACCTTTTGGCTATATTAGTACAATTCTCGAATGTCATGTTACTAAGTGCACATGCACTCATCTTTGAAGAAGTATGGAAAGCCGGAACTGCCTTAATTATAATGCATAATTACATTGCTATTTTATAAGTTTTAACTGTTGAATTGAATACACCTTTTGGTCGTTTGAGTCATATATGTATGTGAACAATATAACATTTTATGATGTCATTCTGGGGAATATTGCAAGTACATACATGAATAAACTCAATGAACTTTTTATGCGGTGTTGTTAGTTATTTGCCAGATAAGTTAGAACTTTAATTAGTTGACCAACCAAACCCTTCACACGCAAACTTATTAACAGCTCAAGGCCACATCCAGCTACAAACTACTACGCTACCAAAGGAACCATCAAGTAATAGCAAACATCCCCAGCTAGCTCGTAACATTTTTATGGTGGCACATCGGTGGGATCTGATAATCTAACTCTGTCAGATCCAGTGATCGAACCAACGCCTAGAGAAGCTTTTCATACGCCAAACAACATGAATGATATAAATCCAGTTGATAGCGAGGGCATCATTAGTTTTCACAGTCGTGAACGGGAAGCCGAGTTAGAGAGACATGGTGCATCAGCTGAGTTTGAGACAGCTGAGGAGCTTTCAGATGCAGGTTCTGTATTAAGCGACAGGTCACAAAGAGGTCTAAATGAGAAGAATGAAACTGTCATTAGTCAGGTGTCAGACATGATGAGCGGTGTAACGAGTGTTCTGAAGGATGTAGTTAAACAGCTTCAAGAGTTGAAACAACCTTTGACAAAGTTTAAATAGTGCTGATCATGATAGTGGAAATTCAAGTAGTTTCCCAAGAAATCCATACAGAAAGTCGACTACCGAAAGGGTACCATCAGGTACTCAGATACATCACGTTATCCGGCCAGTTAATGAAGAGTATAAATACGATACCAGGCAATGCTATAGCAATATTGATTTTGCTCAGCCTACACCACTTTCTCAACCGTACCCAGTTCGTAGGCCAAAAATCACTAATTTACCAGCACCACATCATAACTTGACTCATGTCCCTTATGGTCCCCATAATAACAGTCTGACACAAAATTCCCCTTTTCTCTAGATATGAACCGTATGATTTACCCGAATACAATAGAAAACACAAATCAAGCAGATCCTTCCCTACACAATATATACCAGAATAGTAGAAGTGATTTCCCAAATGTGTCGTACCATAACAGCAAAAGGTCACGTGATATGAATCACGTAAAAATACCGTCCTTCACCGGGAAAGAGGAGTGGTTAGTATGGGTAACGCGGTTTGAAGCGATAGCACGTAGAATGAGATGGACAGACGATGAGATGCTGGACCAGCTCTTGCCACGAATAGAAGGTCAGGCCGCACAGTTTGTCTTCTCGCAGCTCCGCCCCTCAGTACTGCATAGCTACAAGAATCTTAAGAATGAACTTGATAATCGCTACCGTGTCATTGAGACTCCAAGGTTATTCGCTTAACGTTTTAGCAAAAGATCACAGAAAGTGGAAGAAACAGCAGAAGAGTTTGCTGCAGAGCTGAAAGTTCTCTATGATAAAGCGCATGGGTATCGCGACAGGAAAACTAGGGATGAGGACTTGGTACAAAGATTTCTTGATGGCCTCAGAGATGACGATATCCGATACCCAAGTATAACAAAGAGCCAGAGACAGTTGATGAAGCGGTGTTTCACGTTGTCAATTTCATTCAGACAAGAAACATCAGAGCTCATAGAACCAAGGAAAGTCTTAGGCGAGCAAGTGAATTTAACGAACATAACGAAACAGCCAGTCAAGAAGAACACACCAACTCACATTCCAATAAAATCCAAAGTGTCACGCATTACCAAAAGAGAGCCGAAAAGGGAAAAAGCTCCTACAGAGAGAAGCCAAATGAAACAAAGGAAGACACAAGTAACACAGATAAGAAACAGAAGATCCTGGAAGCGATCCTGGACAGAGTTGAGAAACTAGAGACAGATATAAAAGCCGGCAAGAAAGAAATAGCTAAAGAGGTGGGCATGAATGTATTAATTGCCATAAACTTGGTCACTTTGCACGAAACTGCCTAGATCGAACCGAAAACCAAAATAACAAGACAGAGTCGCAAGACAGTTACCAGCAGGCCATACGTGAGAATCCTTCAAACTTCAGGGGACCGACTCTTGCGGCCAAAGGGAGGTCCAATTAGAAGCTGAGTGTTCCGGCCAGTTTAATGTAACAGACAAGGTTGAACAGGGGCAAGAAGATGTGACTGTCAGAGAGAAGGCCCGGGTTAAGAAGTGCAGGGGAATGAGTGATGGGGTGGTTTTGTAGAGACGTGCCTATAATATTCACTGCTGTTACCGGAGCTTCAAAGACAGTTATATCTTCAAAGGTTTTCAAAAGTATAGATCAAGGGAGACAACCAACCCTAGAAAAATCATCCTGTTTGATCGGAGCAGGGGGCACACCCATTTAAGAGTGTGGCAAGGCAAAATTCACTTTGAAGCTTGGACCTTTAGAAATAACTAGTGAGGCGATCATTGCTGATATAGAAGATGAGGCGCTTCTGGGTTATGATGTTTTAAAGGGTCGCGAGCATGGGCCTGCTGAAATTATGCTAAGCAAAAACAAAATAGCGCTTGACGGTGTGGAAATCCCATGTTTCCAGGTGGGCAAGAATGATAAAACTAGGAGGGTAGTTGTTGCTGGTGATGTGGACATACCAGGGCAATCAGAGATGATCATTGATGTGTATGTCAGTAGAAAGGAAGAAGATGATTTTGACCATAAAGCTGAATACCTGGTAGAACCTTCAGAACATCTGGCAGAGCGATACAAATCGGCGATGGCCTGTACACTCGTCAACATAAATCAAGCGGCCACATGCAAGGTGAGGGTGTTAAATCCGTTCCGTCAAGAAGTCTCCCTGAAACAAGATTCTGAGATAGGAAAAGCTGAGAAAATAGAAAGGATAGTAAATGTATTAGCAGAGCAAGAGAATACCAGAGAGACTGAAAACCAAGCACAGGTGAGAAGGGTCGAAACAAGGTCAAATAAATTTAATAGAGATATGCTGTTGCCTTTTGACCTATCAACTGAGGAAAAGGTCCTAAGACATCTTCATGATCTTTTCTCCAAGACCGTTCAAGGTAGATCTGAAAAGGGAAAGCAGGCCATAGCAGGACTCTTTGTAAAGTACAGCAGCACCTTCTCAACTGATGAATGGGACATTGGGCTGACGAACCTGATAGAGCATTCTATAGATACAGGTGATGCAAAGCCCATAAAACAAAGGCCAAGGACAATGCCTGTTGCTTTCGCTAACGAAGAGAAACAGGCTATAGAAGATTTACTTGAAAAGGGGGTTATCCAAAAAAAGCACGTCACCTTGGGCAAGTCCCATAGTACTAGTCCGCAAGAAGTCGGGGGCGGTTAGGCCATGCGTGGACTACTGTAAGGTCAATGGTCTCATAAAACAAGATGGTTTCCCTTTACCGAGAATACAGGACTGCTTGGATGCTGTATCCGGGTCTAGCCTTTTCAGTAGTTTCGATCTAACCAGTGGGTATTTTCAGATACCGCTGAAGAAAGATGTTCCAAAAAGTGCCTTTGTATGTAAATATGGATTATTTGAAATGACAAGGATGCCATTTGGATTGTCGAATTCCGCAAGCACCTTTCAACGTACAATGGAATTGGCACTCCAAGGGTTGCAGTGGGTGACATGCCTGGTCTACATCGACGATATCATCGTATATGGGGCCAGCTTAGATGAACACTTGCGTAATGTCGATGAGGTGCTTGGGCGGATCAAGGCAGCTGGAATGAATCTTAAACCCGACAAGTGTCAGCTCTTGCAAACAGAGGTTGTATTCCTTGGTCATGTGGTGTCAGGCAAAGGCGTAAGCCCAGATCCTACAAATATTGCCAAGATCGTGCAGTGGCCAAGACCTAAAAATGCAAAACAATTTAAGCAATTCTATGCAACCGGATCCTACTACCGAAGGTATGTGAAGGATTACGCCAAGATTGCCCGACTCCTACTTGCACTAACAAAGAAAGACGCTTCATTTTAGTGGGATGAAGCATGCGAGTCGGCCTTCGTTCAGATAAAGCAAGCTCTTACTAGTCCTGAAGTAATGGGATACCCACTTAACGATGGAGGCGAGTTCTTATTGGATGTTGATGCGTCTGGATTTGGCCTGGGTGCCGTGCTCCATTAAATTCAAGAGGGTCGAGAACGAGTGATAGCTTATGCCAGCAGAGCAATGAATAAGGCAGAACGCAATTACTGTGTCACAGAACAAGAGCTACTGGCAATCGTCTTCTTTGTGCAGTACTTTAGGCAGTACCTATTAGGTCGTAAATTCACTGTGAGAAGTGATCATAAAGCGCTGACATGGTTATTCAGTTTGCAAGAACCTAATGGCAAAATCGCAAGTTGGATCAAATACTAGCGCCTTTCAACTTTGCAATACAGTACAGGCCAGGCAAACAACAAGGCCACTGTGACGCGCTTTCACGTTGCGAAAACCCACGAGATTGCACGTGCAGTAGCATAGATAAGACAGAGGCCCTTAAATGTGGTCTCTGTCGTAAATGCCGGAAAAGGGCAGAAGATATGCATGGTACGATACTTTGCGTCGCTCCACCTGCCAATGATTCTGAAAACACCCAGTCTGCTATACGTAGTACATGCCAAGAAGCAGGGAAAAGCACAGACAATAGCGCACAATCAAAGCGAGGCAATAACTGGTTAAGTCTTTGTCTACCAGAATCAATGGTAACAGCACAACGGAAGGATGCAGACATCAGGCTAATCGTCGATGCCTTAACTGAAAGCAAGAAGCCAACAAGTAATGATATGTTGGGTAAGAGCCCTGCCGCACGACATTATTGGGTAATATAAGAAACACTGTTACTCACAGAAGGAGTCTTATATAATGCTTTCAAAAAATCAGATGGCATCGACGAGTACATGCAACTGATCCTACCGCGAGAATATCAGAAGATGGCAATATCGTTGGCGCATGATTCATTAACCGGAGGGCATTTGTGTGTAAAAAAGATCAAGGCCAAGATCCAAACCCATTATTATTGGTTTGAAATGAAAGATGATATCAAACTGTTTATAAGGGGATGCGACATCTGTGCTTCAGACCGGAAACCACAAAAAGATCCTAGGGCCCCGTAGGACATCATTCAGCCGGAGCCCCTTGGGATCTGCTAGCAGTTGACTATGTTGGCCCATTTTCTATGACGCCTAGGAATAACAAGTATATTTTGGTCTTGACCGATCATTTCTCGAAGTATGTTGAGGTCCTTGCAGTTCCTAACCAGTCTGCAGAAGAATGTGCAGCCAGAATCCTTAATGATGTCATTGCCAGGTGGGGAACACCTCTAGCAATTCACAGCGGTCAGGGAGCATCATTCGAAAGTTCAATTTTCACGAACCTTTGCCAAATGCAGCAAATAAAGAAAACTAGATGCAGTGCACGAAATCCGTGTGCCAACGGTCAGGTCGAAAGGTTTTATAGGTCACTGCTGAAGATGGTTAAAAAAATAGTGAAGAGTGGAAACTTCACAGGTCGCTCAACACAACAAAAAAGAAAATGTTGCAGGCTCGGTTTGATTGAGCCTGTTCATGGACGGTAGTGAAAATGCATGCTACCGTCCACGCCCTCTAGCCCCGGGTTGAGCGGAACTCAACATTTACACATGCTAAAAGTACAAAAAGCAATTTAGAGACATCCGCAGATGTATTCAAACGGCGGTGAACATGGAACCTTCAATGATATACGTGTTGAGGCGTGTAATTCCATGAAGAGCGGCGTTTGGTTCCCAGAAAAAATAATGCCTTCCTTGTGGGTCAGCAAGATCAATGGGATCTGCATCTTGGGTGTTTGGCTGGAGCATACAGGGCAACCCCAAATGAAGCAACTCATCTTTCACCGAACACGCTTACATTAGGAAGAGAAATAAGACTGCCAGCAGACCTTATTTTTGGCCACTGTGACACTTCTCAATGCAAAATGGCAAAGTACTGTGACTATGTAGAAGGTCTTCGTAACAAAATGTTGTTAGCCCATGAAGTAGCACGTAAACATCTTGCCGCTTCTTCAGACAGAAGTAAATAAATCTACGACGAAAAGCTTTACTTCACAGAGTATAATGTTGGAGATATTGTATGGTGTCTTCATGAGACTAGGAGGGTTGGAGTTACCCCAAAGCTCGAGAAAGCATATGATGGACCATTCGTGATAACTGAAAAACGGTCAAAAATCAACTTTGTTATACAGTTAGACAACAAGGGTACCACTAGAGTTGTGCATCACAAGAAACTCAAAAAGTATGAGGGACCCTGTCCCCCAAAATGGGCCACACAGATCATAAATAAACATAAACAACAGTAGAATGAACTATAAAAGTGTTTTAGTTGTAAACAATTTCCATGTGATTGTGTGATAACCTGTTTTTTATTCATATGTATAATCTGACTGTACAAATTTATGCGTAACTACATGTATTTTAGTGTGAATAAACACTTCAACGAAACTGAAGTTATTAGTTTAGTGTGACAAATAAAGTATCATATTTCGGTAACTAAGAATTGCTGTAGAGAGAAAGTGCTGTAAAATAAAGTGAACAATGTGCAGGTCTTACAGTAACAGTATAAACTTTATTGTGACTATCCAAGTCGTGCGTAAAATAAGTGCTGTCAAAACAGTTTGTATAAACAATGAGAATATAAGAGTGCAATAGTCACAAAAGATATAAAAAAAGCAGCTTTTAAAGCTATATAGTGTAAATAAAGTTGTATAGACTATAAAAAAGTAAACACGAAAACGTTTAAAAATGTTTATCACAGTGAGAACTAGGTTGTAAACGATATGTAACTTGGGAGTTTATCATCTTTCGCGACGCCGAAATGAACTGTTGGAGTTACATGACATTCTCGTCCCTTGCAAACAGAGCGTGCGATGCGAAGGAATATACAGCGTGGCGTAATTGGAAAATACCGGTAACCGACTTAAAATCCTCAGAAGTGCTGTTGCAAGATATTTAAGGTGACTTTTTTTGTGTGTATTTTCAGGCACACACCATGTCATTGTCCCAGTTCCGAAGCAGGGGTAGAGCCTACCAGTGCTGCAAATGTGCCAAGATAGACAGGAAGGGTCGTGTGATGGGACACATCATGAAACACCATGTGCCATTCGATAGGGTGCCTTTCTCCTGCTCACTCTGCCTCTTCCGCTGCCAAGAAAAACAATCTTTAGTTGACCATCTAAAGAAGTATTCAAGACATCGGGAGGAAGAAGCCAGATGCGGTGTTCCAGACTATGCAAATCTTGAAGAAATCGTCTAACCCGTATAATGTCGAGGAAGACATGATACAGTTGACTAGAGAGGAGTCACTCAGGTGGCATGCACGTACTTCTCTACCGGAGAACTCAATGGATGATAGCGATGGCCTATTTGAAGAGGAGGATGAAGAAACTGTAGTCTCAGATGGGCGTGCTCTGCCAAGATGGCTTGTTGATCCGGCCACTCATCTTATATCTAAGCCCCAGAGCATAGGCTACCAGCCGCATACCATACTGTCAACACAACACAACTTCACTTCAGCCTTGGGGCCGTATCAAGTAGCACCTGCCCAGCAGTCGCATTTCACAATAGCCTCACCAGGCTCCACCTATTCAGCAGCCAGCATTTGTCCCAGCCTCAGCAAAGCACCAGATGACACCCATTCGGCAAACCGTTTCATCAGCCTCAGCACAGCACCAGATGGCACCTTTTCAGCAGCTAACATCAACATCCACCTTGGCACAGCACCAGGACCAAGTAACACTCACTAAGCAGCCAACCTTAGCCTCATTGCAGCAACAGGGAACATCAGCATCCGCACAGCCCCTTGCTACTGGCGTGACTCGTAGTCAGATTCCTTGCACCTCAACCTATACTATACCTGCGTATGGTCTGGACCTACCAACAGCAAATACAAGTCCAAGTAACCAACAAGTTACACATCTTGATACTATAAATTTTAATGATCTTCTAAACTCAAGCGTTCTGGATAAGCTTACAACAGCAGCACAATCATCTCCTAGTCGAAAAACATCGATCAGTACACCATGTCTCGACGAAAATGTCACTAACATTTTCCCAAGACTGATGATTCCTGAAGCTGAGCAGAATGACCAATTACTACAGGATATAGAAACCAATAATGACGATAACCAGCCACCCACAAAGAAACAAAAATCTCATAACTCTCCTTCAAATACACCGGAACCAGAAACTCAACCACAGCATGGAAACTGGGTGCAGGATATTGTAAAGGCGATACAGGAGGGTACCACACTGATAGCCAATGCAGTCCAGGCTAACGCCCTTGCAGTAAGAAGCAACGCAAGGGCCATGGGGAAGGTTTCGGAGGAGCGGGGCAGAATGGAACGGAAGCTGCACTACATGAAGAAGGCAATTTCATAAACGAAGGGTGGCGACAAGGAGAACAAAGTTAAGGAGAAGAAAGCTCCACAGAAAAAGACACTGAAAAGCGTGATCTTTAATAAGCGACACTGAACATTTAAGTCACTGAACATTTCCGACAAATTTATGTTAAGAGTGACAACCACGTTGCAACTTAACTTTCATGTTTGAAATGTTTTATCTAGTTAGAGAATGTCGGCAGAAAAAAATGCGTTCCTGAAATTTAGCGTTTAAAGACATTGCCGACATGTGTTTTACTGTCAAAAGAGAAATAACATTTGAAGTTTAACGCGTATTTATTAAATTAACTAGAAATATATCAACGTTTAAAGACATTGCCGAACTGTGTTTAACTGTGAAAAGAAATTTACATTTCAAGTTTAATGAGTGCTCATGACGACAGAACTGTTATATGTGCTTTTAGTTCAATTTGATGATTATTATGGCAACAGGAGTTTTGCCATAAAAAACTGGGGGGTAATGATATGATCATCAATAAGACATTGTGTAATTATCAATTTGACATATACTCACAGTACAGACTGTAATCTATTTCTTGAAACCATCTGTTTATGTTTTAGTCTGTTGTTGATTATCACCAGCCATAAAATGCACAATGAGCTGTATTTTCACAAAATAACAAAACACTAAAGCTCATTGATACAGGTTATATACTGGTTGTTCGCAGAGTCTCTAGAAACCAATGTTTACACTTTTATCTGCAGTCATCTGTTTTCACCACATCACTTCTGTGTTGAATTTTTGCTATTTCTTCTTATTCCTGGACTTTATCCTTTTTCATGCCTGTAGGCTTATTAATTTTGCATTATTTTGATGAGTAATTTAGCATGAAGCCTTCATTTTATGATGTTGTAGCCTTTAAACTTTTTAAGCATCAATTTCACATGTATAAATGTAAACAGGAAGCTGAGCTGTACTGATGCATTTTGGGTTTGTTTACTTGTTGTCAAGACAATCAAAGTACTTGTAACAAATATGTATCATCTGCAAAAAGCCTCTGTAAACCATTCTAAGGTACTGGAATTTCATAATTTAAGTTGTTTTGTTGAGAAAATCATATTTTCTCAGTTCTTCTTCTAGTTAAATATTTTTAAGTAAGTTCTAAGTAACTTTACTATTTATGGTTGATGGCTGTGGTTGGCACCAACCATTTTTGTCTGCAACCACCAACCAAAGTGGTGGATTTAACTGTTTTAACCATTTCAACCACTTTTTGGGTTGTGGTTGAGCCTTTAGTATAAAAGGGTCCAAATTTTGACCATCAGGGTCACTTAGGTTCAGAATAATAAGCAGATTGGCCACATTTTGCTTATAGTGTCTTAAGATATTTTCTCTGATCTATAACAGTATATAAAAATTCAGACATTTCAGTGGAGTAACATTATTGTAAGCAATTTTTATTGGATATTTGGAGTAATTTTACATACCAGCAAACTTGAATCATTGATAAGAACATTATACACATTTTTTAGCATAACCTTTTAGCTATATTAGTACAATTCTCAAATGTCATGTTACTAAGTGCACATGCACTCATCTTTGAAGAAGTATGGAAAGCCGGAACTGCCTTAATTATAATGCATAATTACATTGCTATTTTATAAGTTTTAACTGTTGAATTGAATACACCTTATGGTCGTTTGAGTCTCATATGTATGTGAACAATACAACATTTTATGATGTCATTCTGGGGAATATTGCAAGTACATACATGAATAAACTCAATGAACTGTTTATGCGGTGTTGTTAGTTATTTGCCAGATAAGTTAGAACTTTAATTAGTTGACCAACCAAACCCTTCACACGCAAACTTATTAACAGCTCAAGGCCACATCCAGCTACAAACTACTACGCTACCAAAGGAACCATCAAGTAATAGCAAACACCCCCAGCTAGCTCGTAACAATATATCTAATGTTCGATAAAATAGAAGTTTTACTGAAATATCTTGAACGATTCAATGCTTTGCTAAAAGTGTAGGAAGTTATCATACATGTATCTTTCAACCCCGTCGAAATGGGATCCGATACATTACCATATTTTAGCGGAATCATCCTGAATTAGTTATGTGTCAGCATGTTTGGAAATAAAAAAAGGAAATAGCCACTTCGTATTTTCATAATGATTAAATCTGATATTAGAATTGCATATTAAAAGTTAAGTTTTTACTATCATAAAGTGACTACTCAGTATGAATTATCAGTCTCAACCGGAATTTAATCTTCAAGACCATTAAAACTGGCTGTCAAAATGTCAATCTAAACGCCAGCGGAGACCGAAAATTGTTTTGTGAACATTAGGCATGGGACACGTCCAAGGTCAAATTCCGATCATTATGCATACGTATGGTATGTGTAGATATTCGGCTCTGAGCAACTTGGACAAGGATTTAAACTCATGAAAACTCACGGTATATATTGGTTTAAAAAAGTATAATGTAGCCATCTTTTATATCCTGATAACGTGACCGGGTAAAACTGAAGAAATTCAGTTCCGTATAGACCTTTTTACACAGACCTATTTGCTTAGCAACGGGAAACAATTTTCGCGCATGCGCACTCTACGTAGGGCAAAATGACATGACTGCACAATATAAATTACGTTAGGGATATATTCTATTCTGGTCTATTCGATCAATAATGAATTTGTTTTACAGTAAATATCCACCGAAAGACAAAGGAAAATATATGTAAATCTTTACAAACCCATAGCTTTAACTAATTTGCATTATCATTGATAATTTTGGATTAATCAAAGAGTTATAAAAAGTATTTTACACTTCTTTGGATAAATGGACTATTCATCCGACAATTTTGATCTCGACAAATTAAGGTTAAGAAAAATGAATAAATAAAATGATATTTTCTATGAATTTATGAAGTAATAAGAAAGAGTTAGTTTTATTTTCTAACGTGACCTCCCATAACGTACCACGTGTCGCAATTAGCTTACATGATACTTGAATTATAATTAAAAGTCGAAGTTGAAAATAAAATGGTCAGTTAATAAAGTTCAGGCTTTGGTTTGTATCCGATTATACTCAAACGGGGATCAAATCATTCAGTATTCAATAATAATAATAATAATAATAATAATCTTAACATTATATGGTACTTTCCTTCAGTTTGTATAGTTATAGTCATTGATTTGATAAATATCTTACGAATTTAAATTTTTTGTAACTACACGTTAATCGTTTTAAAGTGAAATGTCCATTATAGATCCAAAGGTTATTCTTATAGATTTTGAAATACTAGATATCACGTGAAATGTTTATTTTTTGGTTCACAAAACAGCTCCACCACGTGATATATTAATCTGAGTGTGTTCTTTAATAACCGAAGGCATTAATGTATATCACATCTGCTTCAGTAACTTTTATGGTGCGCTCTAATTAGGAGACACTCTCGAAATTAACTTACGGTTTTGATTACCCAGGTGACCAATGTTTTATCATGTCAATTGCATGGTAGTTACGCAATGATTTCCAGTATACCACTTTTAAACAGCAACTTCAGTGGTATGGAGCCGCGACCCCAAAGTATGTAGATATCATTTAAGGCTGAGAAAAATATTTCTTGCATACCAGACGGGGATTTCCGGTATTTTTACCGGTGCTGGAAAAATCCATCTTACACCCCGGGGGTGTAAGATGACTCCCGTGCTTTAAATGACGTATTACGAACTACATATATGAAGAAGATTTATGTAGTTATTTATATTTTATTTCGAAAAACGGAATAAAATCCAATACCTTGACAGTTCCTCTTTGTTCCTGATAGTATATTTCTCGATTCAAAACACGTTATTTTATCAAAAATTCATAACGTTACGCTGGAACTGATAAAATAAAACCGGAACTAAACATTGTTATTTGTCTTTGAAACGCCATGACGTCTTTCCTGTTTACGGACGTTGATTTCCCGCGCTTTGTTAAAATACGCTACTATAAGAAATAGTTCTAAAAAGAAAGCCGTTCGACTGAATTTATTTTTATTATTATATCTTGATATCGGTATGCAAGAAAAAGATTCTGTCACTGGTTATAGGTGCAGATGGGAATATCCGGCTCTCGGGTAACTGTTTAGGCGGTAACTCGGTAGAAACCTCGTTACCGCCTAAACAGTTACTCTCGAGGCCGGAAATTCCCATCTGCACCTATAACCAGTGAAAGAATCTTATAATATTTTAAAATTATATGAAGTTGTGGGAAACATTGTTATAATGAAAAATATGAAATTTCTAAATGTAAGGAACAAGTTTTATATTTGTATGATGTGCGGAATATAAACTGAAATTGCATGTTCTTTTCTGACGAAAATAAGAATAAAGTGGTCGTTTCAGGTAGGATATGATTAATTAACATACATGTCTTTAATCAAAGTATACTGTATTATAGATTACTTGACTGAAATTATCTTTATAATGGCAAAACAATAAGTAATATAATGATAATTTTATGTAGGTTTTCTTATCGTTGAGAGTTCTTTTGCCACACGTAAAGCGCGCATGCGCGTTAAAATCAAAACATCCACGGATTAGCGTAGCAACCAATAAGTTTTGTAAAATCATCTATAAAAATGAATTTGTAGGGTTTAAAATAATTCAGAATATACATGTATAATACCAAGTAAGACATTTTTTGACTGCGGTGCATTAAACTGTCACACATCGTATCGTGCATATTCAAAATTGTGCGTCGTACAATAGCATTTCAGCGTCGCGCCTGCAATAGTTCGAATTATGTTTCCAAAATCACTATATACACTCTTTGATACCAAATATTCAACTAACTTGTAGCATATGTTGTTTTGATTCCCTGGTCTAAAATAGGCGAACCTCTTGCGGCACAGGGGAAGAGTGTCTGTCTCCTTACTAGGTGGTCATTGGTTCCAATCCTTGATTAAAAGGTATGTTGATCGTTGAATTAACATCCTTTAGTCACTGCTAGCGAATACTGGCTAGAACCTCACGAAATTGACTACAAGCGTATAAATCAGTTGCTACACTTCAGATAAAAAGAATAAGTTTGCGATGTCTTGTTTATAAATACGGTAGTCGAAAAAATTGAATAAAAACTGTATGAAAGGTAAAAAGATATTTTTTGAAACTAGAATATGTCTGTAAGACACATGGTGTGCGCTCAACACGTACATTTGTCACAAATAAGGGGAAATGATTCAAATGTTTGCAGTCTTAATTTTAGAGTATAGCCTCAAAAATATATAACGGATTCATTATTTTATATCACATACATTTTGAGCTATGAGCAAAATAAGAAAAATCCACTATTTTGGCTATTTCAAGGGCCATAAGTGTGCAAGGTCACATTACGATAAAAACTCAAGCAAGGTGTCATGAATTTACATTAAATACTTTCTGAATGAGGCACATAATTAGGTGAAAATGTGCATTTTTTTTTGCTAATTTAGGGGCCATAACTCTGGAAATTGGTTGGCGGACCCAGATGAAAAATAGGAGATGCACAAGTTCACATCATGATAAAGACTAATGCAAGGTTTCATCAATTTATATCAAATACATTTTGAGCTAGGCGTGTCACAAGGTGAAAATGTAAGTTTTTGACTATTTCAGGGGCCATAACTCTAGAAAGAGAGCGCGGACCCATGTTAGAGATAAAAGATGCGCAAGTTCATATCATAGTTAAGATTCATGCAAGGTTTCATGAATCTATATCAAATACATTTTGAACTAGGCATATCACAAAGTGAAAATGTGCATTTTTGACTATTTCAGGGGTCATAACTCTAGAAATAAGGGGCAGAGCCAGATGAAATGTAGAAGGTGCGCAATATCATATCATGATTAAGACTCATGCAAGGTTTCATGAATCTATATTAAATACCTTTTGAGCTAGGCGTGTCACAAGGTGAAAATGCGCATTCTTTTACTATTTCAGGGGCCATAACTCTAAAATTAGGGGGCGGAGCCAGACGCAAATAGGAGATGCGAAAGTTCATATCATGATAAAGACTCATGCAAGATTTCATCAATTTATATCAAATACATTTTTAGCTAGGCGCGTCACGAACTTCGGACGGACGCACGGACACACGGACAAGAGCAAATCTATATGCCCACCACATAAAAAATGCGCCCACGCTGTTAAGAATGCTTGTAAGACAAAATACATGTATATCGATAATTCATATATATAATACAACGGATATTAATAAATCTTATAACTGTCTTTTCTCGGGTATTTTAAATGAAAACAGTATTCCGGCATTAGAACCGGGTGCTAAATATGCCACTGTTCAGTTATGCATAAAAACTTATATACAGTTTGAGAAATCCCCTATAGTAAGTTCGCAGTTCGCGTCTAAATAAGCTGAATATCTGGGGATTAAAAAGTCTGGTATTTGGGGGGGTGGGGGCACTTATATAGGAGATTTTCTTTGCCTTTATGGGATGCATATTGCTACATTCGCAATACATACAGAAATGAGGGAAGGGGTGCATATTCAAGAAAATGATGGTGAGAAGATAAAAAAACATATTCCTAAATTGATATAATACTGATGGACACCTGTAATATTCAGTACTTTCTATAAAAAAAGCACAATTGTTTTAATTAAGAATTGAATGGTATTTTTTGCCGTTCATCGATGTATGAACTTTCAGAAAGTTTACACCGAATATGCATAAACACCGTGTACACTTCCTGATAGTTCAAACATCGATGAACCGCAGAAAAATATCATTCAATTTTTATAATAACAACTATAAAAGCTTCTTCCATTTGTTTCTTATTTGAAAAAAAAATCCTTTTCAGAAACGAAAAAGTAGTCCGTAGAATATTGAATATTAACTAGATCTAATGAATACGTGATGACTTCATTGAGAAATGAAGGTTTGCTGAAGCAGCCAACCAGAAACGCGCAATATTGCCAGTGAATGAATTTCAAACAACGACTACAGTTGTGGTCTTCATTTCTGACATTTTCCACAAACATCCACAACAAGCGGGTATGGTTCTTTCTACAATTCTGATTTTTTAAGTTTAATTTATTGTCGAGAAATGCATGAATTACTATATGCAGCTTATGTACATCTGTCCACGGATATCATACTGCTGAACCCTAAGTGTTTAGCTTCATAATTTAAATCTGACAAACAGAATATCTCTGTTGTGATCTGAATAAGAAGGAGTAAATATGTCAATCTGTAATTCTGCCCTTGAAGGTAAATAAAGAACTGTTTTTACTCACATAAACATTCATTGCTAAATGCTAATTTTGCTGGTATGGCAATTGAAGTATGCGTCAAAATAAATTGAAAGGTTACTCAAAGGTACAATTAGATCCAACACGATGCCACACAGGCGGTGAGCTGGGAAGTGTTTTACCCGGTGAATCGAGAAGGCGAAATTTTATATTATTGATTTCTTTGAAACTATAGATTCCGATAATTAATGTAGGCATCACTAACCTTTGTTTGCCATAAAAGAACCCGTCAAGGCATTTAGTCATTAGAAATACATGAAAACTCTTTTTTTATGCGATATAATGTGGTGCGGTGGATGGGGAAGTGTTTCCATGAAGTGCATTGTGCTCGAATGTTCTCTTAAACGTAAGACTTTCCTGAAAATGCAAACGTCAGTGATAAACTAGAGACACATGCGGCTACTTAAGACTATATGTCATTTCCATATCTATTCGTTACCAATTGAATAATCGCAAGTTTACTCACCGAATTGAGGTGTTTTGACATAAAAAAGCCGCATCGGGAAGTGTTGCACGCACCTGTTCATGACGTGCTATACCACCCTATTTACCATTGAAATCTTTGAAAGTACGCCGCATTTAGCATGTATCAATGCTTCACTATTGAAACCAGAATTATATGACCATGTACAAGTAGAATTACATTTTTTTCCATAACGAATTTAAATTAGACTATAGAAAGCAGCTTTAACCTTGAACTCAATTTAATAATGGACCGAATCTAATGTTAGATAAGATTTAATGTCGGATCAACATCAATGACGGTCTCAATTTTATGTTTGACCCAATTTGATGTCAGATCAAATTCAACGTCTGATCCACTTTAATGTCTGATCATTCAATAGCAAATACAATTTAATGTCGGACTCAAATTAATGATGAGCCCAGTTCAATATTAGGCACAGTTTAATGTCGGATCCACTTTAATGTCGGATCAGATTTAGTAGCAGACACATTTCAATGTTTGACCAATTTAATGTCGGTCACAATTTAATGTTGGGCACACTTTATAATGTTGGTCACAATTTTAATGTCGGGCCCATTTTAATGTCGGGCACAATTTAATGTTGTGTCCAGTTTACGGCAAGAAAACATGAAAGTTTGTACATGACGAAATCTCGTCACATGCACAACATTTTAAAGATCATCGTCACATCCTTAACACAAACAAGTGGGAATATGGACTCCTGTAGCCATATCAAAGGGACCAAGTCCTGGTAAATCCAGACTACACTGGTCCTTGGATGAACCTGTAAGTATTTACTACGTCAGCTTGACGGAGTACTTCCGGTTAAGAAAAGATGATGTACACAGTACTGGGTAAATGTACATCAAAGTTAGTTATGAATAAAGTATAACTGAAATAAAACAATAAACACGTGCAATTTAAGTAGGTGTACATCTTCTATCGGCGATTTCCCTCGATATTAGGCTAGCAGCTTCGCATTACACGTTAACTAATTATTATCTCATCTATACATGTATGCACCAAAGTATTGTATATTATCTATATAATCAATTCAAATTCACATATCTTGTAACTTATTGAATGTTTAATACCCTGTGTTAGGCTGTTTATCACATTTTGAACCAAGAGCAGCTATGCATTGGTATCACCAAGTCTTGACCGGTTTTGCTAGAATTCCTGTGTATGCGACACTGTTCTAGTCTTTCCAGTATCTTTTCTTTCAGCTCAAACTATGTGCTGCGAATAAGGAGTGAGATATCAGTAAAGTAAAGTGAACCTCCACATAAAAGATCATGTAACTAAAAAAATCAAAAGAGCTCCAAAACAATCTGATTAAAATCTCGATCTTCTCGCACAAGATCTGACAGTGGCTAGTTCTACACTACTTTCGCTCCGTATCGGAATTCCCAAAACAGCATTCAGAAAATGAAAGTTAACATAGGTTCGACCGTCGAAATGGCGTTGCAAATTTATGCTTTGAATGCAAAAACTTGAAAGCAAGGCGTTGACTGGCTTGTGGAAATGACATCCGACGGCAGGGTACAGTTAGATTCGAAAATTTTGGGCACGGGCGGTCTTACATGTAGTGAGTCGCAATTTTGCACTTCCCTTATGAACAGAATCAGGGTGGCCATTTTATAAATTGCGTGCATGTTTTGTGCTTTTGATCAATGGCGAGATCAGGATTCTCATACAAGAATAAAGAAAGTTTTGAAAACGAAAGGTTTACACCATCCGTTAAAACTAGCATGCCAAAATCATCAATTTTGCACCTTTTGAACGGCCTGCAATGATCCCGCTGCAAGAACAATGCCCAATTTTATTGCATTTCTCAATGTAATAGTCCTAACTAAACTTCTGGATATGACCGGAATGGGGGCCCATCCAGCTCGTTTTTTTTTTTTCACAAAATAGCGACAATGTTCCTGAGTATCAATCAATAAGCACATAACCCTTCCGTGATTTGAATTTTTCCGTGAAACGGGGTCTCATTGATTTATACAAAGCTAGCAGCAGTTAGTTTTACAACTGACATCAGAATTTACCATGTATCGGCTGTATAAATTTTCTAAAGAATTAACAGTCATTATCTCTCACCTTAATTTACAGACATCCAAAATCACGAACATTGATTATTACAAATATTGACAGGGGCCAAAATTCGAAGTGTACCCTGCTACCTTAATGTTTTAAAAGAGAAATTGAAAGAAGCGAAATGGAGTAAACTTGGCTGGATGTATTTAACGAACTGTGGTTTTGTATAAAAGTTAACAACCCCTTTTCGTTTTGTTTTTCTAATTTATTTATTCATTTCTTTGGGTTTAACGTCGCACTGACACAATTATAGGTCATATGGCGACTTTTAAGCTTTGATGGTGGATGAAGACCCCTGGTGCCCCTTCGTGCATTATTTCATCACGAGCTGACACCTGGGTGGCAAGTGATTTGGAGTCAGCGACCTTTACCATTCGGCCTCAGAGCCCCCTTTTGGTTTTCTAAAGTTGCG
Source organism: Mercenaria mercenaria (assembly GCF_021730395.1). Lineage (NCBI taxonomy): Eukaryota > Metazoa > Mollusca > Bivalvia > Venerida > Veneridae > Mercenaria > Mercenaria mercenaria. The sequence goes on from NC_069366.1 coordinate 68,428,145, forward strand.
ATATAGTTCTTTATGGAAATATAAGTCTCTGAAAATTTGACATGCTAGAAAATGCCGAAAACCCGTTTTAAAGTAAAATGATGTTATATAGAATAAACAACAGCCGGATTTAGTGGTCTTTAGCCATCAAGAAAGTTAACTCGAAAAGACAATCGGCAAATTACGTATTCTCCGTGTGCTATTTCGGCATTCTCCGTATTTTACGGAAGACAGTGGGAGTGTTCAGGTACAATAGTACTAAATAAATAAGTAATCAAGTATCACTTCCAGAATAAGCCTTATTTTCCCCCAGTTAAAGTGGCATTTTCATGTTTTATGTAAGTTCCTGTTTTTATTTCATTGTGGACCTACCGTATAGCGGGTTATTCTACGGGGGAATATTTCTGCTTTTCTTAGGTCTCTCGGTAGAATCGCAGAAATATTTCCAGCAGAATATTCCTCCAGCAATAATTTAAAACGCAAAAAAATCTGCATTTTTTACCTATGTTGTTTCACGCTATGTTACCCGAGGCAATCCGAAGTTTACAATGGCATGGTCTAATTATTGGAAATTACCGTCGTCATCTATCAATTATTGTTAAAGGTATAATTGAGTGTGATGGTCAATCAAAGTCCTAACTGTTTACCCCTGAGAAAACGTTTTTTGTCTTCATTTTTTTTGTGAATGAAATAAACTGAGTGAATTTCATTTGAGTTGTTCTTATTAATCCCTTGTGAAGATCTTTCGAACTAGCCTATACTTTAGTAACATTTGTACACGTATAACCGTTAAGCCGTAGTTGCAGTTATTGTTATTGGACTTTAGAGGGATAGAATGAGTATCTTACGATACTTAAAGAGAAAGGAGGATACAGCTGTTGTTCCTGAAAAAGACAGTGGACTTAAGGATTTACTTGGCGAGAGTGTGCTACGGGAAGTTAATGATAAAATGTGGGATGTTATCACTTCTCCGTCCACCCCGGAAACTTCTGGAACTGTAGGGACCCCTAAATCTAGGGGCAAATATGCATCATACACACCGAATGACCGTGCTAGCATTGGAAAATACTGTGCTGAAAACGGTCCTACTTCTACTGTTCGAAAGTTTAAGAGTACATTTCCCGAATTAAATGAAAGTTCAGCAAGGTACATGCGTGAAAAGTATAAAAAAGCAATTGTTTCTCGTAAAAGGAAACTTGACTTCTCGGAAGTGACAGAAATTCACAGCAAAAAGCGTGGACGCCCACTTCTTCTTGGTGAAAAGCTGGACTTCAAGGTCCAGAAGTATATAAGTGCATTACGAGAAGGCGGGTCAGTAATAAACACAGTCATTGTCGTGTCGACTGCAAAAGGGATTATGAAGCTATTGACAAAAATCTGTTGGTCGAAAATGGCGGGTCACTATCGATTGGGAAGGACTGGGCTAAATCCATCATGAGTAGAATTAACCTTGTAAAACATAAAGGTAGCACAAGTTGCAAAAATGACAAAGTTGAAAATTTTGATCAACTAAAGGACGAATACCTAACCCGTATACAGGACTTTGTTTCTGAATATGACATCCCTGCTGATATGATCATAAACTGGGACCACGCTGGTTTAAATATTATCCCCGTATCAGACTGGACGATGGACGAGAAAGGGAAGAAACGAGTTGAAATCTCGGGCCTTGGTGATAAACGCCAGATTACTGCAATATTTGCTGGTTCACTTACAGGTAAAACTCTTTAAATGATGGCTTAATTGCTATAAATTACCCTTATTGGATGATCCTTTTTACAAAGTTTTCATATTAAAACTATTGTTATGCCAACTAGGTGTGAATTGCAGTTTTACGCATTGTAACTATCTATTATCGCCTGTGTTGCCGGTCAATGTTTTGATATCGATTAAAAAACAACAATACAATTCAATACTACACCGATACAATGTTTATTTAAGTCTCACTTTTCATGACATTACATATACATCCATAGTCATAAAATAATCATGAAAACCCTTCCAAAATAAATACGAGAGACTATTTATTATAACAAAACAAACACATAGACAAAAAATAAAACATAAAACACACGTGCCTGTGATATAATTGGATTCCTTGTTTTATTTTTAGGTGAATTTCTACCACCACAAGTTATATTTGGAGGAAAAACGGACCGTTCTCATCCCAACTATAAGTTTCTCGGAGACTGGCATATAACGCACAGTGAAAATCACTGGGCTAACTCAGAGACACAACTGGCCTACGTCGATCACGTGATTCTACCGTACTTGGAAAAAACACGGAAACTCTTATCTCTGCCCAAGGAATCGAAAGCATTTTGCATTTTTGACGTTTTCAGGGCGCAAATGACCGATCAGTTTAGAGATCATTTGTCAAAGAATCATGTTAAAATTGTTTATGTGCCAGCGTATTTTTGGTAGCATTTTCAAAGGGATTGTTTTTGCATTTATAGAAATATTACATATTGTGGTCAAACAAACATCTATGCTGTTAGTTTAGGAGATATCCCATAGAGCTGACCTGTCAGACAAAACAAAACTCTCTTAGAAGATACATTATCCTTACTTTTCTTGGTGTTTTCATGGAACACATCTGCGAATGTCTCTAAATTGTTTTTTGTACTTTTAACATGTGTAAATGTTGAGTTCTGCTCAACCCGGGGCTATAGGGCGTGGACGGTAGCATGCATTTCCACTACCGTCCATGAACAGACTCAATCAAACCGAGCCTGCAACATTTTCATTTTGTTGTGTTGAGCGACCTGCGGAGTTTCCACTTTTTCTATTTATAGGGCATTAGGAACATAAAGCTAGTAATCCTTTTTAAAATGGGCCTGGCTGTCTAAAAGTTGTACATTTTATATAGAATATATAGCAAATTTATTTACTACTGTGTACCCTTCAGGTACATTAACATCCGAATTGCAATACATGTAATACGACATCATACGGAAATTGCCGAGCGCAACCACATCTACATTGCCATGTAAGGATAACGATCTTATTACGGTCTATGATCGTTAACGTTGGAAATAGCATTTCCATGTATAATGTGTCAAGTAATATCTACTTATATGTTTCTATCAGTGATTTTCCGCTAATACTATCGTGTAACAATATTTTTTTATCAAACATTTATGATTTAGTTTATGATTATATCTCAATTTCTGCACCAATTACTTTATCTTTGTCGCGTGATTTTCGAAAATTGTTTTTTTTTTAATGCAAACATTCAAACCTTACATTATTTTATATTATAATTCACAATTTTGGGTGGATGAACCCTGGAATAATTTGAGGACGTAGTTCAGAGTACCAATACATAAAAACTTGTTGATCGATTGTTGTTTTATACATCATTATTATTTCCGTCCCTTTCCTTCAAAGAAGTGCTTGCACATGTTTCTCTTGATATGTCGGTAAATCGGTACATCATTATGCTTAAGCCTACAGTCCTTAAACTTTACAGGATGATTGTTTACCATTATTGTTATTTTTGTGAATGTTGCGTCAAAAATCAGGGCCAGAGTAGACCTTAGGTGTTTCGCTAGTTGTAGATGCGATCCGTTATATCCGGATGGAGAGAAACTAATTCTTTTGGGCGGTAATGAAGAATAGCCGACTTACCATTCAACAGTTAGGGCTAACTGAGTGCTGGAGAATTAGACTCCGACAAACTCTGGCAGACTCTTTTTCTACCTTATTAAAACAACGATAGCAAACACTACTTAAAACATTTTAATAAGTTCTTATCTTAATTACAGGTAGATGTTAATTCTAACATTCCCGTCCAACTCTGAGTGATTTTTCGTCTCAAATATTTTCGGTTTTGTGGAAAGGGTGGACATAAAAGGTAAATACTATAAAATACTAGTAAGTGGGATTGTGCAACTTATTAGTTGAAAGGCTTTTTGCATGTTGCATGAAGTCACATATACTGTTGTAATACACATCGAAATTGTGTTAATAAATCTTTGTCTGTTGGAATTGACTATTTAGCTCACCTGAGCACGGGTAAGCTATTGTGCCCGCTCAATGTCCGTCGTGCGTCATCAGTCGTCCGTCCGTCAACATTTTTTTTCAGAAAAAATCTTCTTGAAAACTAATGGGCAGAGTTTCACAAAACTTCACAGGAATGATCCTTGGGTGGTCTCCTTTTAATATTGTTAAAAATGAATTCTATGCAGAACTGTGGTTGCCATGGCAACCGAAAGGAAAAACTTTAAATATCTTCTTGTCCCAAACCGCAAGACCTAGAGCCTTGATATTTGACATGTGCCGTCATCTAATGATCCTCTATAAAAATTATTCAAATTATGAAAAGAGGCCTCGCCCGGGGGTTGCATAGACTTATATAGGAAAATCTGTAAAGATCTTCATATCTAAAACCACAAGACCTAGGCCTTTGATATTTAGCATATAGCATTGTCTTGTGGTTCTCTACCAAAATTGTTCAAATCATTTCCCTGGAAAGAAAACAGGCCCTGCCCCGGGGCGTCTCAAGTTTTCATAGACTTATATAGGATCTTTTTTATACAAAAAATATTGTCTGAAACTGCAAGGCCTAGGCTTTTGATATTGATATTGATATTGATATTGATATTTTGGTATGTTGCATTCACTTGTGGTCCTCTACCAAAATTGTTCAAATTATTACCCATTGGATGAAAAGAGGCCATGCCCCGGCGGTTCTCAAGTTTTTACTTTTAATTAAAAAATCTTCTTGTCTAAAAATTTAAGGCCTAGGCCTTTGATATTTGTTGTGTAGCATTGCCTAGTGGATCTCTTACAAGATTGTACAAATTATACCCGTTGGATGAAAAGAGGCCTCACCCTGGTGGTCTCTTGTTATATGAGTTATATAGGAAAAAGTACTTAAAATTATTAGATCATAGTTCCTAGACCGTTTAATCATAATTACCTGATGACTCCAAGTGATTAGGGGTCACCCGACTGTGAAGGGTCACCCGACTGTGACCTTGACCTACTGACCTACTTACTTGTATTTTAAGATACAACCTTGAAATTTGGATGACATGTACAGTTAAGCACACATATCTTAAAACTGACTTTCAGTGACTACGAATTACCTACTGACCTACTTTCTTCATATCTTAGGATCAGTTTGTCATTTGAATCATGTGGCTCATATTACTCAGGTGAGCGATTCAGAGTCATCATGACCCTCTTGTTTGTGAATTGAGTTTTTTTATCAGCGGCGGGTTTGCAAATCTACTTTCAGCCTCCCTCTTTTAATAGACATACTTATTTCCCGTTTAGACTTATAATTATTTTTATGAGAATAACATTTGATCTTCTGAAAGGACTGTTGTATGTTTAGATATCAATAGCACAAAAACATTGTACTTTGCGAGAAGTTAAACTATCTACCTTTATCTTTTTCAGTTTTAACCAGTGAAGGGAGTTTTAAGAAGATAATGATAGTAAATGAGGAGCAAAATATCTATGGCTCTACCATGCATATTTGTAAAATTAAAGTATTTATTTTTAACAGGCATAATTTGAGCGAAGTGTCTGGTGAAATATAAAGCCCAGTTTACACACGCTTAATATATAAAATTAAGAGCGAATAACTGTTTCACGTGGAGTTATTGTAATCAGTTTTTATGGAGAGGGATTGTCCCTTTAATCGTTAATCAGACTGGTCAATTACGATTTAGAATAGTATTCACCAGGACAGATATCAAATACGGATAGTGCAAGAGCAACACGTTGAAATAAACTTCTGTACAATTTGTAAAGAGGTTTGTTTACTACAGAAACATGTTTCAAATTACATTGAATATAGTAGTAGTAGCAGTAGCAGCAGCAGCAGCAGTAGCAGTAGTAGTAGTAGTAGTTATAGTAGTAGCAGTAGAAGAAATATTTTCATTTGATGAAATACAACAATTGAAGAATAAAGAAATCACATAAAAGAACACAGTGAGGTAATGCTTCGGAATGGTTAAATGGTTCATAATGCGCACCAAACCTTACTTTTACCCCTGTTTCGTTCAAAATTACAGGAAAGTATAAATTAAATTTGTCCCTGTCAGGTAAAACCCAAACACTCGTTGCGGTAACAAAGACAAGAGAGAAATAAAAAAAAATCTACTTATATATACGTACGCAGGGTAAGGATAATCAAATAAGTTGAAACAAATTTCTCCTTGAAATAAATTCTATCAGCTAAAGAGAAAAGGTCAAATGCGAACGTTTTCATACATCCGGCAGATCTATCTATTTCTTGGAATAAATACAGACATGCCAATCATTGACTTTAAGGAATGTTATTATTAGATAATTGTGTAATAAATGGATCATGATAAACCACTCTCGGGTCAAAGACAACAAATCAACCAAAATGAAGAAATAAACGACTAGTTTAGTTTCGCTATTCAATCAAATGCATTTCTAAAATTCCAAACGTAATATCTGGAAATACTGATTGACATTATGCACATTTTAATGTATAAATATAGATATAGCTCAGCATTTTGATACTCGCCAATTTCGGAATGTAAGGGTGCATATCTTACTGTTCTTTATAAAAATCCACTCCGTACAGTTATGTGGGTGGCATTGCAATTATAATACGACCTGTTCGTTCTTTTGATTTCTGTCTTCTGACCAGTTTCGTCGCCCCTTTCGGGTGTTTCTCTTGATGCTCTTTCTTCTGCAAAGGCACTGAGTACACATTTCTGTGTTCTTATGTTGCAATGCGTGTGTTAGGAATTCACCTCGCGTGGTAAACTTTTATTTACACAGTTCGCCGACTTATGGAGGTGGGAGTGAGGTTAGGCACGCATCATAAACCGGTATGACCTATGTCCGCATGAGTGTGTGTGTGTGTGTGTGTGTGCGTGCGTGCGTGCGTGTGTGCGTGCGTGCGTGCGTGCTTGGTTGCATTCTATGCGTCCAAAGGATCTTTTTACAGATTTTATTGAATAATAAACATGCTGTGTGTCTCAAAACAGTTGGGTCATAAACTCGTTTTATCAAACGTTTTACAATATTACCAAATATAATTTGAATATTACCATGAATCAAAATCCTACGAAGTTTGTAAACCACATCCCAATAAAATCGGGTTTTGAAATACCTTTTCGCAGTGTCTTTAAGTTGCTATTGATTTTAAAAACCAAATCTGAATTACGGAAGTAAAATTTAGCAAACTGTTTACACAATTTACACAATGTATAATACTGGACGTTTATTTGTAATATAGCATGGGGCTGTATGTCTTTTACAAACAGCTCTAGACTTGTTTAATTTTGTTTGACATTCCATATTTTCAAATTGAATGAGAATAAATATCTTTGCCCCGTTTAATCCATGCCTAAAGGTAATGACTGACTAGTAAATATCTGCTTTTTTTCAAAGAAAATGTATTTTATTTGCTAAAATCAAGTTAGAATATTCTGACATCTCAATTATATTTAAAGCTCAAATCTGACTGGTATATTTATATTTTGATGTTTATTCAATTTGTAACCTTGATTTTTTTTTTTATTTTATTGCTCTGTTCTGAAAGACTAAGAGGGGTTTATTTTGCCCTCCAAAAGGCTTTTAACGTCAGAACAATTTTGCGTTGAATTAGGTACAATAAACAATCTTATTATTTTGTACTTAACGTCAAAATTCAAGTGTTATTGCTATCAATAAATAGCTTCTTCAGAACCTTTTCTGCAGACATTTTGAACAATATGCGTATCTTGAAAATATAGCAAAGTCATGAAGTAACCAGAGCCAACCGGTCAACTTGTTCAGAATTACAGATTTCAAAACTAAGAAAATTATTCTTTAAGCTGCTAAGGTATGACATTTCGCTTCAATACAAGTCATAAATACTTTCATTTCCCTCTGGAACAAAGGGAATCGAGTGAGGAAGGGACATATGAAATGTTAAGTCTTAGCGTGGTAGAGGTTGTAATGGGGACAGGCTTAGGGTACAATGCATTTCCTTTTCATTAGTTGAAATTTGATGCATTAAATATCCATTATTTTAGTTCACAAGCATTAGAATTATTTCGGGTGAATATAACATGTTATATTCACAACGATTCCAGTTTTTCATTTCGTAGGATACAAATTTTCGTTTGAACAGAAAATAATAAACAACATATCTAGTTTTCCCTTAGTTTCCACGAGGCTGAAAACAGATAATGCGTTTTCCCAAATAGATGGTATGCATCAGTACACGATTAGAAAAGGACTACAGTCAAGATTGTATATGAACGTAGTACAGTTACAACAATAAAAGGAGAAAATCTAGAACAGTGACAAATCTTATGAGAAAAAAATCTCGAAAATAGGATTAGGAAAATCAGTACAGTGTTTGTTATAAAACGTATGGCAGCAACGCTTTATAGCAATGGCATTATGAGCCTTTTAATGTCAGGAGAAACATAAAAAATTGACAACATAGCAGCAACAACTTTATTGCAATAAATATCAATCAAAGCACCAACACAAAGAGAAACAGAATTCATTCATTTGACCAATCGTTATAAAAATTATAAGAATAATCAAAACACAAAAAAAAATCCACACAAAATTAAATATTGCTACATGACTCCTCGCAGGCAAGTAGCATGTATTATATAACAGGTTTAGATTCAACGCATGTTTACTGTGCTATTAAAAGAAAAATTATAACTAAATAAGCGAAAATTAATTTCTGATGTCATGTAATAAAACACTAATTAAATGGCTTGCCATTTAAAAGTCAAAACAATAATTTTGCCTGGAACCGAAAAGTTTCGGAACGCGGTCCAATTATTTGACTATTGACCGGCATGCCATTCAATAAGAGAATACTGTAGTTCAATGCGTACTATTTGACAATAACTCAATCTTCAGATAATGTCATGCTAGTTTTTCACACAAATTGCACTTTTACATTATGGATAGCACAAATATGCGTTGTGTATTTAACGTGTTAAAAAACTCTTGGGTTATGTTGGGGACGTTGCGATCACCAAGAATTCTGCGGGCTTCTGCAAGCGTTAATACACAAAACAATATTGCATTAAACACGACACGAAGACTAACTGTATTGTTTTCATAGTTGATTTTACTTTCTATTCTGCTTTTCTTGGAAACTGTCAACAGGTTATGATTCCTCAAAAGCTCAAACGTTATTTGCGATTCTTACCATTTGTAGTTGGCCCTATGACAAGAATTGCTTTGTTGATAAATAACCTTTTCATGTTAATATATGCCCGGATATAGTGAAAGGTAGATTTTATGTAAAAATCAATAAACTGAATTCTACCTGCCTATAATGTACACAAAAAAATGAGAATTAAAATCGAGGAAGAACCAAAGTAGTATGTATTGGTATCAGCTATTTGTTGTCGTTAATCCTGCAAGCTTCCTTTGCAAGACTTATTGGTTCACAGTGCAGGCATATCTACAGAAACAAGCCAGGTGCATTAAGGTTTGCAGTTTCAAGACAGTATCTAGCTTTAGTGTCGTTTAAAGTAACGTAAACTTATGATATATATTAACTATTTAACTGTTTAAATGCATGACACCTTATTTTACTTTATTTTCGTTTCCTATTAAATTAATAGCTTAAAAATATATAAAACTCACTACCTTAGGACTGCTACTTTAAATATTAATTTCAATACCTTAAAATATATGCAGATCGCTGTCTGTAAACTGCCACCTTTAAAATTCTTGAATATTATAGTGAATACTGAATTGATAGAACTGTTAATTCTGAATTAATTTTGTTTTATAACATTATCGGATTGTGGTGGTACTTGAAGCTTTAGAGTGGTAGTGCTAAACTATTATACTTACTTCGTTTGAACATTCGGATGCGGTGACTTTGTGTTTACATTTAAATTTGGAATATTTGAATGGCACTTTTCTGCGTGCCAGTTCATTCATTTTATTATTACGGCTTGAATTTACAAGATCAATGAATACAGGGTGAGGGTCGCTGTCTATAAGGGCCACGCCAACCTAACAAATACATACGATATAACATTTATACTTCTGTTGTTAGGTGATACCGTTAATAGTTTACAATCCAGTCTTGATTTGCTGTATACGTATTGTAATAAATGGGGCTTAGAAGTCAATACTTCTAAGACGAAAATTGTTGTATTCAGAAAACGTGGGCCAGTAAAAAACGATGAAAAATGGTTTTATGATATAATCAGGAATTGGAAGTAGTAAATGATTTTAATTATCTAGGAACAGTTTTTAATTATACTGGTACTTTTGTATTACATCAAGAAAACTTAGCTGGTAAAGGATTGAAAGCGTTTAATGTATTACAAAATAATATTAGATATTTGGATGTGAAACAGAGTATAGTTTGTCAGCTTTTGGATGCATTTGTCGGAGCCACTTTAAACTACGGTTGTGAGATTAGGAGTTTTGGAAAGAGCAGTGAAATTGAACGTATTCATCTTAAATTTTGTAAGCAATTGTTAAATGTTAAATCTTCACCTAGTAATATGGGTGTATATGGTGAGCTTGAACGTTACCCATTATATATAAATAGGCAAGTAAGGGTAATAAAATACTGGTGTAAAATTGTTACTTCAGATTTTATAGCCAAGCTATGAATACTTGTTAAATTGTAATAAAGAAAAAGTAATTGGGCATACAATGTAAAATCACTCTTAGATAACTACGGTTTTTCTTTCATTTGGGATAATCAATTTGGGTTAAATTTAGAACAGTTTCATTTAGAATTTATAGAGCGCTAGTTGGATGTGTTTAAGCAAAGGTGGTACCAAAATATGTATGGGTGTAGAACATTGTTTATTTATAGACATGCAAAAGAAAATTTTGGATTAGAAAGATATCTTGATGTTTTGCCGCGTAAATATAGATATGTTATATCAAAATTAAGGTTATCATCACATGCATTAGCTATTGAAACTGGACGTGGTACTGGAATTGTTAGAGAAGAGCGCTTTTGTACATTATGCCACAGTAGAGATATTGAGGACGGGTATCATTTTGTATTAATATGTTCAGTGTACAATAACCTTAGGCATATTTATATCAAAATAGAAAAAGTAGAAACTTAACAGGTCACTCAACACGACAAAATCGAAATTGTTGCAGGCTCGGTTTGATTGAGCCTGTTCATGGACGGTAGTGGAAATGCATGCTACCGTCCACGCCCTCTAGCCCCGGGTTGAGAAGAATGCAACATTTACACATGCAAAAAGTACAAAAAGCAATTTAGAGACATCAGCAGATGTATTCAAACGGCGGTGAACATGGACCCTTCAATGATACACGGGTTGTGGCGCGTTAATTCATGAAAAGCGGCGTTTGGTCCCAGATAAAAGTAATGGGTTTGCACCAAACGAGGGGAAAACAATGGGCAGAACTAAACATACTAGAATTTGAAAGGATCGTACTTATGGTTCATTATACAAGAACTGTAAAATGACAAAATTTTAACAAGCAGGACATCCATATTCATAGGGTTGATTATACAATACCAAGGCATATGAAGGGGAGGTGTGTATAACCACCCAGCCACAAAGTCATACGATAAAACTAACTTTTTGTGTAGACAGTGTTCTAAATACGTTTACAATCATCTTAATGTGTATAGAATAGAATAATGCATCAACTTACCAAGGTTTTATTTCAAATGCCACCTTAAGATCGATGATAAATGTATTACTGATCATACATCTCATGATTAAGTATACTCAGTTAATTATTTAGAACATTTTTATATATGGTTTTTCAGGTATTCCCACTCAACAGAGTGTAGCTGGTAGGAACCAGCAACTTTGGTGTATACAATAGATTTAGATATGGACTGTTAAAGAACCAGGCTGTTATTCGCACAAGCTTGAGGCTAGTTGTCGGACAAGCCTGTAACTGTTTGATCTCGTAGTTGGGGCGTATTGACGTATCACTCTGTAACTTTGTAGACCTCTGTTCTGTAACTAATAGGATGAATTATGGTGCATATGTGGCTGCATTTGAACATTATATATAAAGGCAAGTTTGAACGTGTAAAATTGTATTCAGAATAGGCCACTATAAATCTGGTATAATTAATAATAAAAAATAATTGTTTCACCCTCAACTACTTTTCTTATTGTTAAACAATTGGGTCAAAATTAAGACTTTATTTGAAAAAGCTATTGATATGTTACATGTATCCACAATATAAAAAAACTGTATAGTTTACGTGAATGAAATTATCTGTCTGTCTGTCTGTCTGTCTATGAATGGTGGGATAACTTCGTTGTTCAAAATGTATATTTTATGTAACCGTTAGAAAGAATATACATTTTCATATGGCTGTGGTATCTTTCATATATTTTGAGCCCTTGGTTATTCTTGAAATATTAATACTTAATATTATAAAACTGATGCCGGAGTTAATGGCTTATTTATGCTATAGTATATATGTCGTCTGTCCTAAAAATCAGTGAATTCTAGTTGAAATAGAATATATCAGGAATACTCGATCTAAAACTTTGCTGAATTATACAGAAATCTCTTCTGGCTTGTATATCATGACTTTCGTATATATATAATATATTATGAAAACTAAATCGTAACAAAAATAAAAACGAGGTAATCCATATTTTTATTCGGCAAAAAGCAAATACACTTTAAATTTTTAGGCACCATCTCTGATTATTTAATAGATCTTAGAAAAGCAAAAGCATGATATGCTTCATAGCCTACTAGAACGGCAATATTCTACTTTCAAAAGTTAAGGAAATGAAGATTTGGGCGTTTAAACCCCTTTGGCGATATGTCAATATAATTGATTAATAATTAGTTCAATAAAGCAGTTCTAAGTATACCTAGGTGACGAATAATCATCAGAAAACTTCTCATCCTTTTGAACTCAATGCTGTGTAGAAAAATAAATGAACGAAGCGGAAGTATTAATTCACTGAAAGTTCTAGATGAATAAACATTATAACAGTTTAAAGCACTTCTTAGATATCTGTCTGTAAACTTAATTTGATATCTTATCAAGAGATTTTGAAGAAATATTATGTTACCAAAGTGTATTACATTAAAAGAATATATTTACAACAAACTAGCAACAACGACGCTATAAAGCCTGTCTGGTATGTTGTTTTCGTTTCCAGATAAATCCAGCTTTCTGCCTTTAACCAATATAATAAGAAAACACAGAATCCTTGGAAGCATTAAACGATTCAAACACTGATGTTATACATGGAATCCAAATGCGTGTTGTAAGATTACTTTTGAATATTTTAATAAAGGAAGCATGTTCTTCATTTCGTAACAAATTAATAGATAAGTCAAATATTCCCGACTAAATATATTTCATGGTATTCGCAAATTGCATTTCTGAAAATCACGTAATGTACTGAATATATGGCACAATAACGTAAACCATGTCAAATAAACCCCACACCTAGTTTGTATATCAACTGAAACCTTGATGATAGAAGAAATATTTGTGCTACAAAAACTACACGTTATTCAGAAAGTGGTGAATATGTGTTGTTTACCCGTTTAGGAAAGACATAGAAACACCTAACGGTCGAAATATATGCAGTTACTACAAACGTACGTGATGTTGAATACATTTTGAAAAACAAATGGAGAATGTTTATTTCATAAGATGTCCTGAAAGTATCAAAAACTTATTTAAATCCGAAAAACACTTTATTCTATATACAATATCAATATAAAGTTTCACTATTTTGCATACTGATTTGTAATGAAAATTCAAGACAATATGCAAATAGGTTCATTTGTTTTGACACTCCCTGTACCTACAATTAACCAAAATTCAGTCAGTCTTAATTATCTTGCATTACCTATCCACTCCAACACATTTTTGACATTCAAGTATTGTTTCTTAGTAACATTGCCAATAAGGAAGTAACGACTAGTAATAAACCATTTTGCACTGCAGTTGAAAGGGCTAGAGCACTACAGACACTTCTTGTTCATCTTGTTTTTATTCTGGATAAATTACAACATCAAAGAGAGCTTGAAATTGGTAATGACAATATGAATAAACCATTATCTGTATCATAAATATTTTTATCTGTCTAATTTAACAATTATTTTGTATCTTCGAACATACTGCATGATACGTTTTGCTTTAAGACTTCCTTGGTAGATAATGATGACATAATAGCTAATTTATGGCACTAATGGGAATGTTTAATGAAAAGCGACAATAGTGGGAAAGAAAAATGCACAAATCGATTTGCACTATTTGAAGTTTTCTTCGCATATGCACTTTATGAACTGAACCTTTGTATGTTAGGACATGTAAAATATGTACCTTTAAACTATATACTAAGTTAGAACTATATCAAAGCACAAAGTACATCACAAGGTCTATATTAGATATTAGGGGTGGCAATAGTTGATAACAATACACATTTTTCAGTCCATCATTTCAGTTCTCATGTGGCCGTAAAATTTCAAATAACGCTTTTTCTCCCTCGGAAAGAGAAACATTAGTTACATTTTATGTCATTGTAACAATTATAAATTACAAGTTGGAGTGTAAAATATAAAGGTGTTTTTTTATTTAAAACAGTTAAAAATCTTTGACCGTAATGTAAAAATTAATTCGACTTAGAAGTATATTTCTTACCGCTTTTTGTATGAATTTCAATTGGTATCGACTATGTTTATAGTTTAAAAAGTAGAAGACACAACGAGAAATCTCCCATTTATTTTTCTTGTATGGTTCCATCCATTAAAAAGTAGTCTGAATCTCCTAATAACTTTCGTTTGTTGTTGTTGTTGTTGTCGTTGAGGTGTGTTACTCAAGAACTTTTAAAGTGCAGGTATGTAAGTCTAAACATGTTCTTAAGTTGAATCAATTCGAAGGAAAAGTCTGTTTAAAAATCGATAACCGAAATTGAAATTTTATCAAAGGACGTGTTCCTAGTTGCTTTAACATCACTTATCTATGCAACATGTGTCATCAATGGTGATTTAAAGACCATGAATTTATAAATAAAATAGGGATGGCAACGAATGTTCGAACATTCGAATATTCGTTCATTACAAAGAAAGAAAATCGATTTATAGTTACATAAAAAAAAGAAAGAACAGGAATTTTCCAAAAAGCCGATTTACCACGACTATGTTTATAAGAGAACTTGAATGCACGTCAGTCGCGTGCTGTCGAATGTTGTGATTCATTTTAGCATTCCGATGAAGCATTAATCTGTTGCTACCACAAAACCAATATATAGGTCCTTTATGTGGATTATATGGGTATATAATCGAGTGTATATGGGAATTGAAAGCATTATAAGTAATATTTTGATCCTCGCTAAAATCAAGTTAATTTACAACTCTCTCTCTCTCTCTCTCTCTCTCTCTCTCTCTCTTAAATGCCAATAAATTTTATTTCAGAACTAAGAAGCGTCAGTTTTCTGAATAACGCTGATTAATACGAAAACTGAATAAAAATAAGGGTCAGTTGAAATTTGAACAAACGAACCATCTTCCATGGTGGGTACTTTGAGCACATCAAATATTATAACATATAGATATTATTACATATGTATTTCTTTTATAACAAAACACAAGCAAAAGCTATAGAAACGCATTCTCATTCGTGATCATACTCTTGGCTAAATAAACAATATTTCACATTTTCAGATCTTTCGTAGTAGACATGATCAACTAACTGGGTATATATGACCACTTAAATGCTCTTCTGGAAAGACTGAAAATGATGTCTATAGATTAATCCTTTATTTGAAAGAAAGAATGAAATAAGTTTCATTCAACCTTCCTCAGATCTCTTAGTTTCCGTAAATATTGCGGCCATGGTTTGATAACTTCAAGGAAGTAAGTAGGGACATCGTTGTATAGAGTTTCGATAAAGCTTTATAGGTGCTAAATAAGTTTTGCTATCTTCTCTAATAAGATTTAAAGGGTGTAAGCTTCCCAGCAGGCACAGCAATGTTGATTCAACTTCGACGTTGAATTTTGGTTTGATTTATATTTGATCTCGAAAGTTGAAACAACGTTGAAGCTTTAACCCTTATTGAACGTTGATTTTAGGGTTGAAATATTGTTTCAACGTTGACTTAACATTGAATTCAGGTTGAAGTCAACCAAGTATTATTTAATTTCGGTTGAAAAATTATTGTCTGTATTGTCAGTTGTTGCTATCTATAGACTTGATACTAGTAGCTGGTCAAGGACTTGCGTAACTTTCCAAACTGGGATTGGTTAGACGTTGAAATAATGTTGATAAATGGTTGGGGACTTATTCGCTTCATATTTTCATAATTTGAAAACATTAAACTGCATCAAGTCCAAATTTATGTCCAATCATCCTCGTTTGAGATTATAATCGTGTGCAGCATTTTTCTGAAAGTATAAAGTAAGCTTGCTAATAAATTGATGAATCTTTACAAATGAAATTCGAGCCTGCAACATTTTCGTTTTTGTCGTGTTGAGCGACCTGTGAAGTTTCCACTTTTTCTATTTTTTTATCACAGCAGCGTGTTTGTGCCGTGTGGCGGCCGTAAAATGTCTCCCCGTACATTCAATCAGGGCTGTTATATTTCGATCTTCTCAGATCGTTCAGCACGACTTTTTTGTCGTGTTATTGGTACTGTTTAGTTTCTCAGCATGACCATTTCGGCCTGACTGGTTCCAATACCCCGGCTTTCATTGCCTTGGGTATTGTATAATCACCCCTTGGAGATGGTGTCTGCTTTTTAATTTTGTCTTTTGACAGTTCCTGTGATATGCAGGCTCCATAACCTCAGATTCCCTTTCTAAATTCCAGTTTGTTTAGTTCTGCCCATTGTTTTCTCGTTTGGGGCAAACCCATTACTTTTATCTGGGGACCAAACGCCGCTTTTCATGGAATTACACGCCACAACCCGTGTATCATTAAAGGTTCCATGTTCACCGCCGTTTGAATACATCTGCGGATGTCTCTAAATTGCTTTTTGTACTTTTAGCATGTGTAAATGTTGAGTTCTGCTCATCCCGGGGCTAGAGGGCTTGGACGGTAGCATGCATTTCCACTACCGTCCATGAACAGGCTCAATCAAACCGAGCCTGCAACATTTTTGTTTTTGTCGTGTTGAGCGATGTGAAGTTTCCACTTTTTCTATTTTTTATGAAATTTTCATTATTTGAAATGACATTTATAGTTCACTTTGTATGTTTAATTTTCTAGTCAGGTTTACTAAATACTCTTCCATAGCCATTATGGAAATAGTTACTGTGTGTTATATTCAGAAATGCATCTCAGAATAATATCTAATGTACTTGCTAGTATGAAGGCACCAACAGTCTTTCATTTTCCTTTTCAGCAACTGTTATAGCTATAACATTAAAGATGTGTACAACAATACCAACAAAATTGTGAGAGAAATTTATATGCTAAAGGAATAATGATGTATAAGACTAGGACATCTGGGGATTAATGACCAATAGTCACAAATAGTCACAAAGGGAATGCGAGCAATCCCTTAAAAGGTTACACACTGATCCTGTCTATAGAGAGCTTATGGTTGATGCATGCTCTAAAAACCACGACTTGATTTTGATTAACTTTATAGTTACCGATAGAAAAGAAATATTGTTTGCAATCTTTTTCTTCTGTGCTTTTTTTTATGTCAATTTATTTAGACTATTTTGCACACCATCTCAGGTTGGAATGTGTTTGAGATCTAATTTACCTTTTGAGACTTATTTTTTGAAAATCGAAGAAATTATAATAACTACTGTAATATTATAAGCCTGTAATTATGAATTTTATTGAGGACTGTAGAAATAACTAGAATCACACACTTAATTAAGATATGATAAAAATGTATCATGTCACATGTACAGGCGCAACAATAAATAACATGTATTTTAATGTCATACTGGCAGTCTGAACGTTTGAGTTATAAATGCAGTTTTCAAAGTACTTTTTATTTCAAGCTTGCAATTTTAAGAAGGTTGAAACATGACCAATATTCAACGTTGATTCAACGTCAGGTAGCGACCAAACAGCAACAGAGCATCTCCTATGGCTGCTGAAGGTTGAAATAAGGTTGATCAACGTCACGTTGTGTGCCTGCTGGGTTAGTTCTTTTCAATTTGAAAAGTAAACAAGAACAGCGCAAAAAATGGAAAGTAAGACATGATATGCTTTTCAGTCATAGTGAAAGTTAATATGTTGACATATTGCTGCTACAGAAATTTCATTTATTTCAGATTTCTTATCAGTATTCTTACTGAAGATAATACAATCAATTCTGTAACAAAATCAGAAAAGTTCAACTTTTGAAAATAATCAAGTCTTTCGTTTTCAATTCTAGCACCAACATTTATATCAGACCTATAGTAACTGTTTGTACAATACAAACTGAAATACTTAAATGTGAAACGAAAAAAAAATATAGTTAGAGATTTGCCTCCATTTTATCTCCTTCCCTTCTTCACATCTTCTATACAGAACTGTACTTTTTATGTGATTTGTTATTGCATTGCTATGTGCATGCAGTCACGTTTATATTGTTCTACGACTGACTTTTATCTATTTTCAGTTGAATTTTTCATTTTCTTCGAACAACTACAGGCATTCGCTTCAATCATTGATGTTTATGTTTGTTGGTATTTGTAGAGAATGGACTTGCTCATAGATTAAGATAAAATTTGTTTGGGTCATAGACAACCATTAAACCTGATAGGAGTATGCACCTTCTTTGTTCAAAATAACTTTACTGTTTATATTGGGCTCTTTAAATGCATGATCTTGGGCATACTTTGAACTGTTCTTTTTCTGTGTTTTTCATGTTTGATGTTTCTTTTGCTCAAACGTAAAAAAGTACTGCAATACACGAAGTTGTGGAAATTGCAATTATACTACGTGAAGCAACCCGTCTGTATTATTTTTCCGTTACAGCTTTTTTTTGTGTGGGCCTACTTTGCAAATGCGTGACTCTGAGGCTGTGTTTGTGGTGCTCTGTGCTTCCGAGAAATCTACCATTACCTATTGTCTTTGGTTATAACTAATTATTGTAACCTTTGTTTGGAACCACATGATTCCAGTCAATAATCTGCTTGTCATTTTGTGTTATGTAGTATGTGTATGTAAGAAACCACATGTAATGTATGACTAAGTTTAGAAAAAGCTAAACTTGGTTGGGGGAATACTTTAGTTATTACAAATGAGTATCTAAACCGATTATATTTGTACTGTACCAGCACAACATCTTGATTTGATAAAACATACCTTGCCAGCCTATGGTCTATGTTCTTCCTGGTGTTATAGCTAACAGTTCTGTTTAGCACTTGAGTATGAACTGCTGTGACCAAATTAACTCTATACATTTACATACATGCAAAAGTATTTTGCAATTTTGCATTTTAGGTGATGCAACAAATGTATCACTGCATATAAAGTGATAATTATTTGACATAGAGTCCTTTTTATATTTTTCTGACACGTCAAATATTTTGAAGATATACTGTTATAATTATTTAGCGCATATAAAATTACGGCAAATACTTTTATTTTGATAAAATTGGCACTCCTTTCATCCAAAGTATGTTGATGTTGAACAGACAGTAAACAAATCTTAGAGAGAAAACACTTTATACTCTATTTATAGATAGCCGTTGTTTGACCTCTCTCGCATATAATTTCATTAAGATGCTATGTTTTCTGCATTGCAAACATCGCCAAATGTTTACAGAAATATCTGTTGAACTATGTCCCTCATCTTAATTAATAGTATTCTTCAAGAGATTAGAATTAGTGTGAAACAAAATACCAGTCTACTCCTAAATATATTAAAGAATCTTTTTCACTTTTCCCCCAAAAAAGTTGTCAAAGCTTGTTGATTTGGGATAATTCAGTATTTGCACATAAATGTAAAGAACCAGCTGTATCCTTAGAGACAGTTTGTATTTGTATCTTATGCTGATGGAAATGGAAATTCAAATGTATTGAAGATGCTTCGTTAAAATTTGTGACATCGGTGTAAAATATAACTTGCTTTGAATGCCTTCAGTCTCTTAAGCATTTTTCATAATTTCTGGATAGCAATTTTGAAGGCCATTTTACATTTATTTCTGATGAAAATAATTACAAATGGCAGGTTATGTTCTCACCCATCCGAGCTTAACTGTATGGCGCGCTTCATTGCAACTTCAATTTAATTCCGATTGATTTGCAACATTGCATTGATAAAAGTGATTATGTAGAGCTAACACCGAGTAGAACTGAAATGCGTGCACGGATAATCAGTCTTTTTGTATGTAATGTTAAAACTTAAGTCCGTTTAAGAAAATCTAAAGTACTTAACACATACAAATGGTAAATACCCATCAAATTTAATGTAAAAGAGCGTCACGTTTGAACTGTACACTTCTAAAACTAAAATAAACTGATCCTTAATTGCGTCTGCTTCTTCGAGCAATGAGATGAATGTTAATTATTAGGGATAATCCTTTATTTATACAAAAACATAGACTATCTACGCAAAACTGATTGTATTTGGCTTCTTGATATTCTTTCAGACAGAATAGTTTAACAGCAAGATAAGGCATTACAAAAAGATGACTATTTTTTGAACACCTGTGCCATGATTTATGCAGTTATGCAACAATCATAAGTTTTCTGCTTTGGTTCCCTACAGTTTTAACAGCTTTGTTGATATATATAGCGCCATTGTTTTTTGTACGAATGTCATTGCATTGCACAGGCTGTAAAACTACAAATCACAACAAATTAAGCAGTCTGACATAATTATGATTTATGTAACACAAACTACTAACCCATATTTCATTTGTGATTCTGCAACAGTAAAAATAGCCATAAATATTCTTTACAGTATTTATTCTTCAAAATCGCAGGGATTTATTCTGGTTACACATTTTCCAGTCAAGACCATGCTGCACGTTCGTGTCAGCAGTGATGAAAATTAACTTTTATTTTTCTTAAAATGTCCAAACGCATTTGTCTTGCATGAAAAGATTAATGAGAACACATAGTTTGTTTTGAGTTAAATCTGAAGATTTCTGATGTGATGTTATTGTTTTGAAAAGCTCATGTCAGTCATAAATGAATTCCTAAAACAAGTTTTGAAACAGGGTATTTACACGAGATTTTTAATTGATGCAGTTAGTTTCTGTTTTTTGCTGGCACTTTTTAATTTTACGAAGTGTAAAGGTACCATGCTTTAATTTAGAAACGACAATTGTATATGAAGATCAATAATATATCATTACCACTATATTTTAAGAAGGTGACACATTAAGAGTACATAGTATACATGCAACTTATTTCCAAAATGGCCTTCTATATAAATGTAAATTCACAGTATCTACATTAAGAGTAACAGTAGCACAATTTGTACGACAAACACACTAAACAAAACTCAATTTGGAAATGATCAAGGGTTTTACCAGAAGTATAAATCAGTGAAATTTATTTTACATACATGTACACTCATCCATCAATATCATAAAATTTGAAAGCTAACATATGTCACAAAAAATGCATGATCATTGTTGATTTGAAAAATATCATCAGAGCAATATGTAAAATTAGTCATATTAATAGAAGAAAAATAAAACCATCTTTGTATTAGTAACGTTCTTCTTGTAATAAATAATTCTTAATTTTGCGTTTAAATGTTGATAAATTATCTTGCATTTTGATGTTTGATTGAATTGAATTTGATGTGTGGCTTTGTATGATAATGTTTGTTCCAATAGTTCGTTCGGGACTTCAACAAAGAAATGCAATCTGAAAAGTAGATCCCTCGGAAGCACCGAGAACAAGGCAAACAGTGAAAATTGCAGACTCGGTTTGATAGTCTGTTCATGAGCAGTAATGGAAAAAGTGCAACACTGTTCACATCCCCTAGCACCGGCTTAAGAAGTATTCAATCTTCAAATCTAAATGAGTTGAAATCAATGATCCCGAAAGACCAGAAAATATAACAACACTGAGATGAAGTCGGGCGACATGTTACGGCCGCCACACAGCACTTAACACCCGCTGTTGTGAAGTAAATATAATCTTTACGTGTCAAAGAACGAAGATTATGATGTACTTATGTCAGACGTTTTTTAAAATGGCCTACTCAGTAGTTTGATCAGCTACTGTTGCACAGTATAGTATAAAACAGGAAGTGTTTCTGTACGTGCTTCTGACCAAGCTAGTACAGTAAAGCGTACTGCTCTGTGTTGTCGAAGGTTTTGGTGTTGTTGTTTTTTTGTTTTTTTGTTGGGTTTAACGTCGCATAGACAAAACTATGGGTCATATGGCGACATTCCAGCTTTAACTTTGGAAGAAGACCCCAGTTGCCACTCCGTGCGTTATTTCACGACGGACAGACAGAATTGTCGGCCTTCCGTAATCCAGCTGGATGTTTTTTCACATGAAGAGTTCAACGTCCCGATTGAGGCTCGAACCCACATCCGTGAGTAGCAAGTGGTTAATAGTCAGCGACTTGAAATACTCTGCCACGGAGGCCCCTCTGTTGTCGGAGGTGGAGAAGTGGGTATGCAAATATGACAGCGTATATAGGAACTTCCGGAACATAGTCTTTCCTTTAAATATTTTTGAAAATTAAACAGGTCACATGACTGTCCATAGACACTCCTATTCCACTGTCCATTTCTTCCAACTATCTTTAAACAGTAATAATGAACAATGGATTCAGCTAAACTACTGAAAATGCTGTAATTTCACAGCCCATATCTCCGCCATTTTGAAAGGACAAGTTGAACTATAGTTACAAATTCAGTAACACCCGTAAACTTGAGGCAGTTCGGTTCCGCAATAGTTAAACTTTATATAAAATGGAAGGGGGTCAAACCGGACCAATGCAAGTACAAATACACGTCAGTGTAAATCACTACCTAATCAACATAAGACGGAAGAGTGCGTTTGGGATTTAAACATACAATCCCGATGTAAGAAATACTTAGAGCAGACGCAGTGGTCTTTTGGTAACAATGTCTGAATGCGAAACAAGGGGTCATGAGTGCGTACCCATGCTCCTCCAACTCAAAAAAAATAATTACATTCAATTTGATTCAATTTGGGATAAGAGGTCGTGTATTGGTGCTTTACACCTGGCACGCTAAAGAACCAGGGAAGCTTCTGCATTTGGAGCGTCTTTGTATTTTGCACTTTTCTCCCATCAGCACTAGGAGTCACCCAGGGTTACCAGTTGCGAATATAAATAAGCTTACAAACAGCCAAACGAGATAACATATCAGCGGGCCAAAACAGATTAGTATACAGCTACTATTATAACCGTGTATAACTGTGTTCTCTTTAGGGACAACGCTAATTTGAGAGGGTGTTTAGATACATAATGAAATGTAAATAAGGCTGTATTTGTTTTAGTCTTTAACAATCATAGTTAATTGTTTTTCATACCATCTTACAAGTACATTGTCTAGGAGGCGTGGGCAATGTTGCATTTTCCATTACCGCTGATGAACAATCAAACCGAATGTTTGCCTTGTTCCCGGTGCATCTGAGGGATCTACATTTCAGATTTTATT
Source organism: Mercenaria mercenaria (assembly GCF_021730395.1). NCBI lineage: Eukaryota > Metazoa > Mollusca > Bivalvia > Venerida > Veneridae > Mercenaria > Mercenaria mercenaria. The sequence continues at coordinate 68,451,644 of NC_069366.1, forward strand.
AAATCTTTAGACAAGTAAGCCTTGAGAAAATGCATTATATATTATAGTATACCTGTTGTCCGCGCATAACGCTTAGTGCACGTTACATTTGCATATAGAATCGTGTAAAAGTGTTTGTCTAGTTTTGTGAGTATACAACATTTTCTAATTTTCTACCTTCCTTTTAATACAATATATGTAATGTTTATATCCAAAAACATTTATGCTAATAAAATGTTAACAAGAACGTAATTATCTCTTACACAATGTCATGCACACGCAAATACACGCGCACACGTATACGCACACATACACTATTATTGTCATGCATTTTGTTTCATAAATTCCATTTCTATTTTTTTTGTTCGATCTCAGTCGATATCATGTATTGAAAAATACGATGCAGATTCCTTATAAAATAACGGTGAAATTTAATATTATACAAACACTTCTAATCCGACACCTATTTAATGTCATGTAGTTCGATCATTTGTGAACGGATTTCAGTCTGAATATAAATAATATAACACATCAGACTTACTTCCCCATAATTGAATCCCAACGGAGAAACATATGGGTATAAAAACTGTTCAGCTCGTCCCACAAGTGCTCAAAACTATTGAGATCCGGTGACTTAGGCGAGAAAGGCGACTTCTGTTGTTGCAGCAATATCTGTGTCATACGAGCGGTATGTACCGGTACTCCGTTTTGCAGCAATTGCATGCAACTTCCACCGGCTCGTAAGTGCGGTATTGCGACAGAGACAAAGATGTTCTGCTGGTACCTGGCTGCATTAAGGTTCCTACAACTATCAAGTCTGTCTTGGAGTGTAACGATACTCTGGCCCATACCATCACGGAACCACCGCCATACTATTCTCGTTGAAACACACACGCGTCGTTCAATCGTTCCCTCGACACCTGTATACACGTATCCTTCCGTCGTTGTGATAGAAATTAAACAGATTCTCGTCCATGAACTGGACATTTGACCACTCAGTTCGTGTCATACGCTGGTGCCGGCGGGCCCTTCGCTTCCGCTGTTGTCGGTGCCGTGGTATCAGAAAAAGTGTCTAACTCTTATTCCTTGTTCGCGGAGCCGCCTAGCGAATGTTTGTCGACTTACGGGTCTAGCATGCGTTCAATTGTTTGCCCTCCCAGTGCATATCACGGTCTGAAACGATCTCGATTATGATAATTAACGATCCACGCATCCTGTGCAAGAGTTGTCACCCTTCTGTGAGGCTGCCTGGGCTCATCATTAACTCCGCCTGTGTGCGGAAACTTCTGCCGAATGCTAGCTAAGGTAAACGCATGTGTGCCAACGACTCGTGCAACCTGTAAAGAAAATAATTCATTATTAAAATGTAAATTATAATTTATAATAATAGAATCATTTTCTAAATATTTGCAGTAAAATATCGTTACATAAATAAAATTCGATTTACTAACGTGTCTGAGTGAATGTCCGGCTAGCAACATGCCGATCGCGCGATCGCGCTCTTGGATATTCATTCTAACAATTACAATTAGAATAGCTAAATCTAGAATAACTAAATGAAAATCGAAATCGGTAATTTTGCTTACCAACATTTTCTCATGCAAAGTGCTGAAATCCGCAAAACTTCTGGATCGTCTCGGTTGAAAGATTTTACAATTTCTATACAGCTAATGTAGCCAAACAAATTTATGTGTAGAGTTTCAAACTAATACATTGAAATGGAATTTAAAAATTGTCGGGTTAGAAATGGCCCTAAGTATATATATATATAAGTTTTTGCCATGTTTTGTGGCTGACAAATTATAATAAGAATAAAAAAGAAGCTACCACCAGTATTCAACATTCTTACTTTTATTTTAAAGATGTTTAATATATCTCCAAGTATAGTCTCACGTGATATTTTCTGAATTTGCACAGAAGCACATAATGTTTAACTTAATGTTTATTGTAGTGTTTTAAAGAAAAAATGTTTAGTGAAATGCTGAAAATCCTGTTTATACTTCCGCGACGATGATCGAAAGTAATAGGTTTTTTAAGCTGAAAGAATTTAAGAAAACGTGTTAAAAATAATATATTTGAAGGTAGGCAAAATTAGCAACTACAATTGTATCTGTTATTGAAGTTTTCCTTAGTTTTACCTATATGACATGTTGAACCTGTTTATAGCATTACTGACATACCAAGTTAGTTCATTTACATAATATTACAGCATATGAGGGGTATATGTAAGTGGTAGCTGAAAGCATAAAAATGTATCAACACACTAGCATCCCTGTCTCTTTTCTTTCATTTGATTTATTTTTTATCCAATAACATTTTTTTTCATTATTTTCTGGAATGTTAAAGAAATGCAAAATCTTTTGTTGTTACTGGATCAAGATGAAAGTCGATTGGATCACAGATGATAACAAATCACAAAATTTGAAGAGGTAATTTCCTGCAAAATCTAGCTTTATTTATTCATGTCGAAATCATTTAGAACTGCAGTATTTGAGAGGAAACATCTGCAGAAAAACAGCTCATTTATTCGACTACATATTTTATTTAAATGCGCTATGTGTTTCGTGGTAAACAAAAAACATTTCAATGTTAACCAGTCAGTGAACTTTCTGAAAAATTGTACACATCTGACGATCTTGCATTACCCATAGAACCCATTTTCATTTATCCATCGGAAAGGAGGTAAATGCTTATATTTCGGACTAATATCTTACTGGAAATCTTACTGGAAATCTAGGTATTAATGACGACAGTAGCCTGCGTGTCTAACAAACTGTTCTGAAAATTTTTCCGTTCCATGCGTATATCTATGCATTAAAAGCCTCTAGCGGAATGACAGGACATTAACACTCTTGTACAGCAACCTACAGTATATATTTTCTCAAAGCATTGGCTGTGACAATTTTCTACGTTTGTTTATGCTAGCCATATTTTCATAATATCTGAGTACAAACAAGTCAATGTCGTTTTTTTCCCAATAGTATTGCAGTTATGTAACGGCAGGCAGTTAACCTAACCAGTGTTCCTCGATTCTCTACCAGTAGTATCCTCTTCCCCGCAGCTAACTGCTAGGTGAATCAGAGGTGGAGGACGAATGATTTCAGACAAAATATATGTTATCAAATTGTCACGAAAATATAACGCCTCGCCTGGGGAACAAACTTACGACCCTTGCAATCCGTAGATCTGCGCTGTCCCTATTGAGCTAAGCTGGTATGCTATATATATAATCCTCTTGTCATTCTGAATGCAAACAAAGAAAACCATCGTCATGTTCTTTATCTCTGAGTACTAACAATGAATATAACCATCATGCTCCTTCTCTCTACAAACAAAGAAAATCAGCATCATGTTTACTATATCTGGCATATATGTTACTACGATCAAACCTATCAGACCTTTTGACGAAATGTAGAATTATCATCATCACGGTTACCTCCTATCCCACTCTGTATTTGCCAAGGGTGTGGAATGTCTGAAAATGAAGTGCTTGCCCAATTAAGTTTGCGAGAAGACATTTAAAGAATAATTAAGAATTGCTGACATATGTTTTCTTACTAAGGAAGGAATACAAAGGTCTTTTCCTGTTCTATATATTGTGTAGATGCAAGATGTCATAGAATGCATTTTGGTGGTTTTAGTTTGGATTATAAATTGGTGAGCGAAATGACTCTTTCATCCTACTGTTGTCTGACACTGACTGAAATTTAAAACAGGTTTAAAAAGTCAAACAAGTTCATGTACCAGACCAATAAAATAAAAATGTGGAAAACCACAGGTCGTCCAACACGACATAAAAGAAAATGTTGTAGTTTTGGTTTGATTGAGCCTGTTCATGGATGGGAGTGGAAGTACAAGCTACTGTTCACACCCTCTAACCCCGGGTTAAGCAGAACTCAACATTTACACATGTTATAAGTACCAGAATGTAAATTAAAGACATCCGCAGAAGTATTCATACGGCGTTGCAAATGGAACCTTCAATGATGCACAGAGTGCAATTCCATGAAAAGCGGCGTATGGTTCCCCGATAAAATAATGACTGTGCCCTAAACGAGAAAACAATGGACAGACTAAACGAACTGGAATTTAGAGAGGGGATCTGTGGCTATGGAGCCTGCATATCACAGAAACGTTCAAAAGACAAAATTAAAAGCAGGCACCATATCCAAGGGGTGAATTCCGACTATTCTTTTTAAAGAAATATTTCCCCTAGAAAATACACCAAAACGGACATTTTCTTTTTAAGTATTGAGTTTTGAATAGCGGCGAGTTTGCACATCTACTTTCATCCTCCCTCTTTTAATTGGCATACTTACTTCCCGTTTAGACTTATAATTATTTTCTTATGAGAATAACATTTAATTTTCTGAAAGGCTTGTAGTGTGTTTAGATTTCAATAGCAGCAATTCAAAAGCACAAGAACATTGTAATTTGCGAGAAGTTAAATTATCTACCTTTATCTTTTTCAGTTTTAACCACTGAAGGGAGTTTAAAGAAGATAATGATAGTAAATGAGGAGCAAAATATCTATGGCTCTACCATGCATATTTGTAAAATTGAAGTACTTATTTTTAACAGGTATAAGCCCTTTTAGTTACATATGCGTCTCCTTGGTTAAGTTTGAGTCCTAGTTACATAATATGAGCGAAGCATGGTGTTTACTTGGTGTAAAATATTTGGGTCTTAAACAAAAACAACCCGCCCGCTTAGCTCAGTAGGTAGAGCGTCGGTCTACGGATCTCTGGGTCGTGAGTTCGATCCTCGGGCGGGTCGTATGTTCACCGTGACTATTTGATTAACGACATTGTGTCTGCAATCATTAGTCCTCCACCTCTGATAATTCATGTGGGGCAGTTGGCAGTTACTTGCGGAGAACAGGTTTGTACTGGTACAGAATCCAGGAACACTGGTTAGGTTAACTGCCCGCCGTTACATGACTGAAATACTGTTGAAAAACGGCGATAAACCCAACACAAACAAAACAATCAAACTTAAACAGAAACAAAAATCATCATCTGTATTTCCTACTGTTTATGTTCAATCTATCTTGTAAGAAGCAAATGATGTGTCAGGATGCTATAGGGATACCGGTACCATTGAATCAATGTAAGTGTTTGGTGAAATATAAAGCCTAGTTTACACACGCTTAATATATAAAATTAAAAGCGAATAACTGTTTCATGTGAAGTTATTGTAATCAGTTTTTATGGAGAGGGATTGTCACTTTAATCAGATTAGGCAATTACCATGTAAAAAATCATAAAAATATATAAAACGCAAGCCACTCTCTACTTATATATACGTAGGTAAGGTAAGTATAATCAAATGAGTTAAAACAAATTTCGCCTTGAAATAAATTCTATCTCTACAGTCGACCAATAATCAGCTAAATTGAAAAAAAGTCGAATGCGAACGTTTTCATACATCCGGCAGATCTATCTATTTCTTGGAACAAATACAGACATGCCAATCATTGACTTTTAGGATTGTTATTATTAAATAATTGTGTAATAAATGGATCATGATAAGCCACTCTCGGTTCAAAGACAACAAATCAACCAAAATGAAGAAATAAACGAATAGTTTAGTTTCGCTATTCAATCAAATGCATTTCTAAAATTCCAAACGTAATATCTGGAAATACTGATTGACATTATGCACATTTTAATGTCTAAATATAGATATAGCTCAGCATTTTGATACTCGCCAATTTCGGAATGTAAGGGTGTATTTCATAGTGTTCTTTATAAAAATCCACTACGTATAGTTATGTGGATTGCATTGTATGTGCAATTATAATATGACTTGTTCGTTCTTTTGATTTCCGTCTTCTGACCTGTTTCGTCGGGCCCTTTCGGGTGTTTCTCTTGATGCTCTTTCTTCTGCAAAGGCACTGAGTACACATTCTTGTATTCTTATGTTGCAATTGCGTGTGTTAGGAATTCACCTCGCGTGGTAAACTTTTATTTACACAGTTCGCTGACTTTGGGACATATGGAAGTGGGGGTGAGGTTAGGCACGCATCATAAACCGGTTTAAGCTACCCAGTGGGGTTTCTGCCACTGACCGTTCCAAGATAGTTCCCCACTGTGTTTCTTTCCTTGTTCGTTTTGTCCACGTGTTTGCTTTGTATGTGTATGGTATGATCTATGTCCGTACGCGCGCGAATGAGTGAATGAGTGTGTGTGTGTGCGCGCGTGTCTGCGTGTGCGTGTGCGTGTGCGTGTTGGTCGTGTACACGTCCACGTACTGGGTATTGCGATTTGGGGAGGCTGCATTTTTGTAACGTGGTATTCCCTGTGTGCTATCTGTCTCTGTTTTTCATGAAACCCTAAATAACTCAGTCCTGGTGGGATTTAAGAAATACCTATATTAGGTCCTCCCCCTCTTTCCTTCAGATACACCCAAAGAGGAAAGCGTAGCTCCCAACTTTTAAAGGGTTCTGCTATTATTCTGCTTGGTTGCATTCTATGCATCCAGAGGATCTTTTACAGATTTTATTGAATAATAAACATGCGGGGTGTCTCAAAACAGTTGGGTCATAAAATTGTTTTATCAAACGTTTTACAATGTTACCAAATATAATTGGAATATTACCATGACTCAAAATCCTACGAAGTTTGAAAAAAAAACCACATCCCCATAAAAATCGGGTTTTGAAATACCTTCTCGCAGTGTCTTTAAGTTGCTACTGATTTTAAAAACCAAATCTGAATTACGGAAGTAAAATTTAGCAAAATATTTACACAATATACACAATGTATAATAATGGACGTTTATTTGTAATATACTAGTATTGATAACATTCATTTAAATCCTCAACATGACTAAACGTTCTCGCAAACCGAATTAACTGAGAAATATATATCCCATAAGCTGTAGCCTTGGGTACATCCCCGTCGATATGAGGGAATTTACAACACTAAGATTAAAATCACCCCACTTGTCTTAAATTTTGGTATGTATAATATTGTCATAAATAAAGAGATGTAAATCTAAAAATGAAGCAGTAGTATCCGAAAGTTTTGTTTTATTTAACTGAAGCTCCCGAGTATAAATAGTATCTACCAATTGAGCCAAAAACGGATTATCCATATTAGGATGCACATATTGTTCCCATGGGAATACCAATCACTTGTCTGAAAACTGCATTCCCAAACCTGACGTAAATATTGTTCAATAAAAAGGAAAGGGCTGCTGCAAAATGGTTTACAAAAAATAAAGTAGAAACATCGTATGTACTGACTGAAGATACCTTGTAATTATTAATCCTTATCCAAGATTTCGCTAAAATTCTTAACCGTTCAAAATATGTGTTTTCTCATGTTTCAAAAGTCAAGTTCAAAGTCATTTCTAGACTAAAAACTTTTGCAGCTCAAAGAACGAAGAACGCTTTGGCTGACAATTGTCATAGGATAGTTGCCTGGAGTCAGTTGATGACCCATGGTGGTTTCGAGGTCATTTGTCAAAGGTCAAGGTCGCTGCATTCACAGTTACATACCAACTTGCCTTCTTCAGGCTTTCATGGGGGCTGTATGTATTTTACAAACAGCTCTAGACTTGTTTATGTTTGTTTGACATTCCATATTTTCTAGTTGAATGAGAATAAATATCTTTGCCTCGTTCGTTTAATTCATCCCTAAGGGTAATGACTGAATAGTAATTATCTACTTTTTTCAAAGTAAATGTATTTTATTTGCTAAAATTATGTTTGAATATTCTGACATCTCAATTATATTTAAAGCTCAAATCTGACTGGTATATTTATATTTTGATGTTTATTCAATTTGTAACCTTGAATTATTATTTTTTTTATTTTATTGCTCTGCTCTGAAAGACTGAGAGGGGTTTTATTTTGCCCTCCAAAAGGCTTTTAACGTCAGAACAATTTTACGTTGAATTAGTTACAATAAACAATCTTATTATTTTGTACTTAACGTCAAAATTCAAGTGTTATTGCTATCAATAAATAGCTCCTCAGTACCTTTTCTGCAGACATTTTGAACAATATGCGTATCTTGAAAATATGGCAAAGTCAGAGAGAAACCAGAGCCAATCAGTCAACTTGTTCAGAATTACAGATTTCAGAACTAAGAAAATTATTCTTTAAGCTGCTAAGGTATGACATTTCGCTTCAATACAAGTCATGAATACTTTCATTTCCCTCTGGAACAAAGGGAATCGAGAGAGGAAGGGACAAATGAAATGTTAAGTCTTAGCGTGGTAGAGGTTGTAATGGGGACGGGCTTAGAGTACAATGCATATCCTTTTCATTAGCTGAAATTTGTTGCATTAAATATCTATTATTTTAGTTCACAAGCATTAGCATTATTTTAGGTGAATAATACTGAATATAACATGTTATATTCACAACTATTCCAGTTTTTCATTTCGTAGGATACATATTTTCGTTTGAGCAGAAAATAATAAACAACATGTCTAGTTTTCTCTTAGTTTCCACGACGCTGAAAACAGATAATGCGTTTTCCCAAATAGATGTTATGCATCAGTACACGATTAGAAAAGGACTACTGTCAAGTTTGTACATGAACGTAGTACAGTTACAACAATAAAAGGAGAAAATCTAAAACAGAGACAAATCTATGAGTAAAAATATCGAAATAGGATTGGTAAAATCAGTACAGTGTTTGTTATAAAACGTATGGCAGCAACGCTTTATAACAATGGCATTATGAGCCTTTTAATGTCAGGAGAAACATAAAAAATAAAAAACAACATAGCAGCAACAACTTTATTGCAATAAATATTAATCAAAGCACCAACACAAAGGGAAACAGAATTCATTCATTTGACCAATCGTTATAAAAATTATAAGAATAATCAAAACACAAAAAAGAAATCCACACAAAATTAAATATTGCTACATGACTCCTTATACAACTCGCAGGCAAGTAGCATGTATTATATAACAGGTTTAGATTCAACGCATGTTTACTGTGCTATTAAAAGAAAAAATATAGCTAAATAAGCGAAAATTAATTTCTGATGTCATGTAATAAAACACTAATTGAATGGCTTGCCAATCAAAAGTCAAAACAATAATTTTGCATGGAACCGAAAAGTTTCCAAACGCGGTCCAATTATTTGACTATTGACCGGCATGCCATTCGATAAGAGAATACTGTAGTTCAATGCGTACTATTTGACAATAACTCAATCTTCAGATAATGTCATGCTAGTTTTTCACACAAATTGCACTTTTACTTTATGGATAGCACACATTGCGTTGTGTATTAACGTGTTAAAAAACCCTTGGGTTATGTTGGGGACGTTGCGGTCTCCAAGAATTCTGCGGGCTTCTGCAAGCGTTGATACACAAAACAATATTGCATTAAACACGACACGAAGACTAACTGTATTGTTTTCATAGTTGATTTTACTTTCTATTCTGCTTTTCTCGGAAACTGTCAACAGGTTATTATTCCTCAAAAGCTCACACGTTACTTGCGATTCATACCATTCGTGGTTGGCCCCATGACATGAATTGCTTTGTTGATATATGACCTTTTCATGTTAATACATGCCCGGATATAGTAAAAGGTAGATTTTATGTAAAAATCAATAAACTGAATTCTACCTGCCTATAATGTCACAATAAAATGAGAATTAAAATCGAGGAAGAAACAAAATAGTATGTAGTGGTATCAGCTATTTGTTGTCGTTAATCCTGCAAGCTGCAATTCCTCTGCAAGACTTATTGGTTCACAGTGCAGGCATATCTGCAGAAACAATCCAGCAGCATTAAGGTTTGCAGTTTCAAGACAGTATCTAGCTTTAGTGTCGTTTAAGGTAACGAAAACTTATGACATATATTAACTATTTAACTGTTACATTTTCTATTAGTGTATGGCATTTACTACAGCAGATGACAGTAGATGTGCCTTATCACACATTACGATTTTTGCAGGTAAACCCGATATAGCTCTACCTTTGAAGTCATAAAATTGTCTTTATAACAGTTGAATTTCTGTATTGCCATGGCTAGAATACAAAGCCAACAGGATGGTTCAAACATTTTCAACAAATATTAATTGTAAATCAGCTTTAATAACTGTTCACAAAGTTGACTCGTTATAAGGTTTTTGAATCGATTTCCTAGCTTTGTGTTTTACAAGCATTAGCCGTAATATCCATATTAAACTTAGCCTGTTAAAATTTCAAAAAGCCAATGATATTCAATACGTGCAGTAATGTGGTCATTATACAAGGAGGTGCTTCAAAACGTTCTGATACTGGACCATACAAATGTAATCGTGAAAATCTACCTAAGTAACACCTATACCAACCGTTCAAAGTATTCTCCCTTATCAGAAATGCATTTTTGTAGAGGCAATATCCATTGTCTAAAAACGTCGGTCACAATAGTCTGCCTTTGATATAACGTTTCAAGCACTGATGGATTGCGCTTCCAATGGCACTTTTAGTGTCGTATCATCGCCCAGAAGAAATTTTCTGGAGGCGAGGAAACAGTGTCGAATTGACTTTGTGTTCATGTTTGTGTATGGTGTGCAAGAGTTGTTCGTGTGTGTCTTTGGGGAGGCTGCGTGTTTTGAACGTGGCTTTCCCTGTTGGATATTTTTCCTTGTTTTTTTAAATTGGAGATTATGATGAGCATTTAATTTTTTATACCTTAATTTTGGCATATTCAAGGTAATGAAAACCAGGCTTCATGTTTTTTTACACACCTGCAAACTGTCATTAATGACACGTTAGAGTGACCGTGTATAATATATAGTTCATTAAAGAGACGTTTTCCTGGAATAATAATAGTAGAGGCATGTTTTTTGTTTTCGCTTTTCACTGCCTTAGCCATGTTCACACAGAAAAAAAGCCATTGTATATGATTGTCACTATTTGTATTTCAAATGCATACATGTATAACTTTTCCATTTCTTTCCCAATTTCTACGAATTTTTTCGAGTTTGTATAGATATTAAATACCTCTTTTTATCCGTGTAGAAATTTATAAATAATTATGTACTTTGCATGGAAGCGTATCAGTAACAAAACGTTTTGAAATACCTCGTATTGTTTTGCTTTCTTTGTGATTCTATGATAACATAAATCGTTCTGATTATGTTACGTTTTCTACCATTTACTGACGTCCTACATGTGTCTGATGTGCTAACATCACTCACTTCTCCGATCGTTCGGCACGACTTTTATGTCGTGTTAATGGTACTGTGTAGTTTCTCAGCATGACCATTTCGCCCAGGGTGGTTCCAATACTCCCGCTTTCATAGCCCTGGGTATTGTATAATCACCCCTTGGATATGGTGCCTGCTTTTTAATTTTGTCTTTTGACAGTTCCTGTGATATGCAGGCTCCATAACCTTAGATCCCCTTTCTAAATTCCAGTTTGTTTAGTTCTGCCCATTGTTTTCTCGTTTGGGGCAAACCCATTATTTTATCTGGGGACCAAACGCCGCTTTTCATGGAATTACACGACACAACCCGTGTTGAAGGTTCCATGTTTACCACCTTTGAATACATCTGCGGATGTCTCTAAATTGCTTTTTGTACTTTTAGCATGTGCAAATGTCGAGTTCTGCTCAACCCGGGGCTAGAGGGCGTGGACGGTAGCATGTATTTCCACTACCGTCCATGAACAGGCTCAATCAAACCGAGCCTGCAACATTTTCGTTTTTGTCGTGTTGAGCGGCCTGTGAAGTTTTCACTTTTTCTAATTTGCGTATAACAGGATAGGATATACAAGTATATATATATAGTATGCCAACGGGCAGAATGTCAAGCCCGCCAGCACCTTGGACCTAGGAACCTGCTTTCTGCACATGACACTCTGTCTCATAATGGTGAACATTCATGCCAAATTACATCAAAATCCCACCATGCATGAAGAAAAACTTCCTCGACCTTTGAGATAGGAATATGGGGCTTGTGCATGACACGCCTTCTCATTGAGATAAACACCATGCCAAATATAAACAAGATTGGTCCATGCATGTCAAAGTTATGGTCCGGACAAAATCGGACGGACGCATGGACGGGCGGGTGCACGCACGCACGCACATACACCGAAAGTAGCGACTATATCGAGCTCACCGCAAGCGGGCTCGACAATTGCTGTTATATAAAATATATCATTTCTTCAATAAAATCTGTAAAACGATCCTTTGGAAGCAAAGAATGCAACCAATAAGAATAATATCAGACTCGGTTTGATTGAGTCTGTTCAAGTTTTAAATATCAAAATTCCTACGATCGATTCAGTGAAATAACTTTGATATTCAAATTTTATCGATCATCTTATATTCAGGCCTTTAAGATATCGTCACTCATTGAGTGTTCTAGCAATAGTATTACCTAAGTAATAAACCAGACACATTCCATTTTGTCCATTCTGTTTAAACATATACGTGTGTTCGTTACCTAACTCGTAAAACTGACAGCTAAAGCAAAAATGTCAACAGGAAAGTTTATTTTTGACAGTTTCTAATTTCTAAGCATGTATGCATATGTAAACAGTTTAGAAATAGGTTACTCAAAGATAAAACGTATTTCAAGCATTATGCAACCTTTCCAAACAAATTCAACCAAAATTTAGAAATAAACTACTCGTTAAATGATCAATAGTGAAATTCTATGAACAATATGTCTGCAATTTCCTATGGATCTGACTCCTTCTAGTTGCAGACTGTTGCGCCCGATCATTCCATTGTCTGTTTCCTTTTAATTGTTTAACGTGCTTTGATCCACCCTAAATAAAATTGTAAAGGGTAATTAGACATAATTATATTCTGCAATTCATCGAGTTCATATATATCTTGGAAGAAACAGTTATCTTTATTACTAAGACTGGTCAGTTGGCACCTGAAATCTTGCATTCAAAATTGTTACCGGCTTTATGTCTAAAACATCTCAACAAATTTCCAGTTCAACTAATTTCACTATTGTTTTTATTGTTTCTTGTTAGGTATTTGTCTTTGCTTTCTAGCTATATAATTGTTACAAATGATTCCATCGGACCAAATACACTCGATTTATTTCGCACACATTTCTTGACACTATCGAAATCAGTACCTGTTCAACTGAAATTTATGCAGACCTATTTATTCGGCTTTTAGAATGTTGTAGCAAAAATTTTATTACCTAACGATTTTGATAGGAAACTTGCAATAACTTATTTCTCATTATCAGTTTCAAATCTGATTGGCATTTACATTTTAATGCGTATTTATCTCTTTATCTTGAACAATGTCTGGCGTTACATTGCTCCGCACTTAGAAACTGGCAAAAAAATTTATTTAAAATTTGTAAAATTTTATGTCGACTATACTGAAATTATTTGTTTTATATTATAGAGGCATAAACACCCTAAACACTTCAGATTCTGTAGTGATTGCTTAGAGTGGAATATCTATCAAGCGCAGCAACAGCGTTCCAGGTAAATTATGTTCCTAGTTTCGTAAAGAGCCGTAATATCGGAATCTGGTTACTGCCACATTGAATGACACGTCACTCGATGTAACACACGACACGACACACGACAACGCAACGCGACAGTCCATACGAAGTTCGCTATTATGATGTGGCGCACGACAATTTGACTCAACATACGACAATTGAACACAGGACATCCATGTTGTCGCACTGTCGTGTGTCACGCATGTGGCACGAACTGTCACGGTAAATATCGAGTGTCGCGTCGGAGTGTCATGTGCCGTGTCGCATTGTGACGTGACACACGGTTTGCGAAGTGAACTCTTGGTTTTCATTACATATAAACATGCAAACCAACATTTAAGGTAGTGGACCCGCAACGACCATTGGATAAATACATATTCCCCGTGTGCGATTTCGGCAAGTTCCAATTTTGTTCCAATGAAATCAATGCGCGCGTTCAGTTATAATTACGTAGATTTACGTCCGAACAATGCCGAATTGTAGTACGATAGTACATAATCATACAAAAATTGCCGAGTTTCATTACAGGTACACCTCCTTAGTCGAATTGACATGGGTAAATAGTTTTCTGAACATATGTATCAAGAGTAATCAACAATGCCCTACCTTCTTTGACTTTAGATTATTCTTTTAATACATAATGATTCCAAGAAAATATTGACAAAGGAAATGCATAAACAGAAAACTCAGCTAATGACCAGGCAGTTACCTCCTCGAAAAAATATATAAACTATTTAAATCATGGACATAACTTAAATTTTAGACGCAATATACAAAAGCACTGTTTTTCAAAACTCACAATTATCGTATTAAATATATTATCTGGTTAGAAACCAAGGACATATGTCTCAATTTTATCAGCCATTTTTGGCAGCTATCAATAAAGGTAATCATGATAAAAGTGACCTATAGTTTTGTCAGTGCACTGAACATTATTTTATAAGTGCAAAGTGAAGGAAACAATGGCAGATTATATTGCAATATGTAATGTATATATTTATTCTATATAAAGTCATATTCTATCCACAGCATAGTAGCGTTTTAATTTCACGTATGTAATAATAGTGTTTCTAGTATATCAAAGGCACTTTTGCGGATTTGATATACTCGTAATAACTTGAGAATTAAGCCAGTTAAGATAAATCTAATTGCTTGTCCAATTTATAGGTTGTAGCTGATACTTTTCGCACCAGTTTAGAGCCCTTTCTAATCGGAGTTAAAATTTCTGCTTTAACAATTAATAATCTCTATATAAGTGTTTGCTAGGTGGCTTTTGGTGTATTCACTGTTTGCAAAGCCTTCTGAAAAGACTGAATGAAACAAAATTTGTTATAATGCTACTATATTCGTTCTTAAGATTTGATTGAATATTACACAATAACAGTCTTTAAGTTCTGTGTGGCGGCGTAAAAAGTCTCTGGACTCGGAGGTGATTTTATTATGATCCATTGTAGTGGGGTCCAGTCAACATCTTTCATCTTAGATTTATGAGGACGCCGGTGATAAAGGCGTGAGGAATGTAGCAAAGTTGTTATATTCAATCAAACCGAGTTTGCTGTTACTTTTCTTGATTGCTTCTAAATTGTTTTTAATTTCTTTCGTAATTTCGTAGTTTACTTGTCTTCCTCAAGAAATTAGAGGATATTTGTTTGAATCAATGAAAGATAGAAAGATATTTCACCCAGTGAATACCATATGTATTATTTTCACGTGTGGCCCAGCCACGAGCAAAAATGTATATTATGGTCTTCATGAATGAAATATATTTCGATCGTACATGTAAAACAAACAAATTTTCTTTTTATTCCATGTTTTTACTGAATTCACCTACTAGTTCTTAAATTCACTTACAGCATGCAATAATAGTGTACATCTAATCTATTTTAGCCTAGTGATTTCTTCAACATAAATTTCTTTCATTTCCTTGGTGTCTCAGAACATAAATAAGATAGAGGATATTTGTTTGTTCGCAGTGTGATATCTTCACCGATAGACAATTGAATATTTCACGAAGGCGGAGCCTGAGCGAAAATATCAGAATCGGTGAAGATATATTTTGATATCTCTCTGAAAACAAAACAAATTTTCTTTTTACTTTATGCTAATTGGTGAAGATCAACGAATTTTCTGTTTATGACATGCTTACATGTTCAAATAAGACAAATACTTCATGGTGATATTCGGATTTATTTAGGCTACCGTGTTACATATGATGCATCCGCTAAATTACCATGGACCATGAAATAAAGTCTTCATAAATCAGTACATTTTGTATATTCTAGCTGTGCTGTGCTGTGTTTTTAGGTCTTCTGCTTTGCCTCGCTCTGGCGTCATGTGTAGAAGGGTCTGTAAATTCTTGTGAAGATATTGATCCTACGGCGTGTTCTGAGATGGCCAAACAAAACGCAAATTTGTGTTTTGACACTATCCTTTCGCAGACGGCATGTCCGAAATTGTGTGGCAACTGTCGTAAGTATGAAATGAAATTTGTCCTTTTACAAAAGTTCCCTTATTTAAGTGGTCGTTGTATCCATATACGTGTTAATACGTACAGTTAGGTCTACACGTACTTTCGTATATGTCCGTTCATGTCGAAAACTTCCTAAAAAAACTGATTTTCTTCTTTTTATTAGAATGTACTTCTTTTTAGTTTTCAGTAGAAAGTCCTTATTAAATGAAAGTGATAATATCGGCATCGTGCCTTCGTACTATGTTATGGTATTCGATATTTGTAATTAACCGTCTTGCATTTTTCATGTACATATTTTTTTTTCAGCAATGACTTGCTACAACTGCAACACAACGAACACTGATGTAAGCTCTTGCAATACTGTGACATGTGACAAGAATAAGGTAATGTAATAAAATCGTGACATGATAATGTAAACAAGGCAAATGTGGCAAAAAAGGACAGATTTAACAAGCTACGAGTATGAAAAGGTTTTGAAGAGAGCTTAGCTGAATGCATATTTTTAATAGAGATCCACTGGACAGGTATAGCATGATTGGAAGACTGCAATCAAATATTGATAATATACTTTTACTTCGAAGTAAAATGATCAGTTTCCAACCATCCAGTACATTAATTGAAACTTAAATGATATTGACATCAGAGGTAGAGAATTCATTCCTGTGAAGAATCTGTATATGGCTAGATGTTAAATGCAAACTTCGCTGTTTCCTCCACCTATATGGACTCTGTGACAACTGTTCTCGAGTATAACGAGCAATTAATAATTTCGTATCGCACCTGTACAACAATGATTAAATTTGTTGCATGAAAACAGAAAAACACTTTAAACGTTTTAACGATTCGACTCATAGAAGTTTTAATAATAAAAAATACTTAATGCATGTAGTACTACATTCATTCTATGTATGCTACAAAAATCATATCTATCCTACATTTATTCTTTGAATGCTGCGTGATTTATATTTATATTATGTATAATATTCACTATCAACATAACTCGTTTTATAGATTGTCGGTCTATAGTTTGTACTATTGACCGGTCTTAGGTTCAACATAGGTTTGCTGTGCTGACGTCATACCTTGAGGGAAAAAAATAAAGTTTGGTACTGATGTCATGTAATAAAATACTTATTGAATTGCTTGCAGGTCAATATTAAAAAAACTATTACCGCTCTGTCCTTTGGCCCTGGGGCAAATAGTATTGAATATTTGCCGGCAAGCCATTCAATTAGTGTATATTGCTATGTTGGAAGTACACGTAGAGGTCCATTACACACATCAATGATTATCTCGAGTCACCTCTTCATGGAGAATATTTTTACATTCGCGGACATTCTTAAATATTTTTCAGATGTGTATGGTTAAAATGATACAATCAACAAGAACTGGACAGAAAAGATACACACTTGGCTGTGAAGCGGAAAAGGTTTATTTCTATACTTTTTATAACCTGTCAACAATAAATATCTATAACAAGCCAGACAGATTTAAGCTGCAACATCTTAATTGATAGAAATATGCTATCAAGGGCAAACAGGAAACCTCAAGTCATACTAACGTAAGATTGTTCTCTTCTCGTTAATTTCATGTTTAGTATAAGATGCAGTAATTATTTTTTCTTTGTGACATGAATCATTTTGTCTCATAGATTGTCTGTAAGCTGTTCTGTTTTCAACACTAAATACTGTTGTATGTACTTGATTATAATCCTGGACATGTGTAAAATATATTGAACTTCAAACTTCTGTTAGGTTTGTGACGGCGGAAGAAAAAGGACATTACATTCACGTTCAGTGAAAATCGACTGTTGTGATAATGATCTCTGCAACACTCCGTTAGCGACGAAAACATCTACATCACCACCAAAAACAACATCAACTTCAACTTCAACCACAACAACAACAACAACCCCGTCAACAACAACAATGCCATCAACAACAGCATCATCAACAGCGGTACCGACCACTGTTACAAATCTGAAGTCCTCGGGTAAGCTTTAGATTGTAAATACAGGTCCGTCTCAAACTTTAACTTTCGGAATTCTTAGCTCGACCATACGAAGTATATGGAGAGCTATCCTACTCGATCCGGCTTCGGCGTCCTTCCGCGTCTACACCTTAATTAAAGTTTTGATGAACTTTCTCTTTTTTCTCTTCATCTCTGTAATTTTTATCAAACTTAAAATAGGTATTCCTGATCATCACCCACATCATCAGGCACAAGAGTCATAACTCCAGACCACTATTCGTGAATGTTCCTCCCACTTTATTTAGAATTTTAGGTTAAAGGTTTGGTGCACTTTGCTCAGTCTCAGATATTATTAATGGATTTGATTCATACCTAAAATATTTGTTCCACATCTCACCCACATCAAATGACACAATGTCCATAACTTTGGCCAAAAAATTTCAGGAACTATACCCCCTTCTTACTTAGAATTTTGATTAGTTTTAATGCATTTTCACTATATCTCTGCAAACTTCAATCATCACCAACGTCATTTAACACAAGGGTCATAACTCTCACGCAAGTATTTTATGAATAATGTCCCCTTTTACGTAAAATTTCAGGTTAAATTTTTTGATGCACTTTCACTCTATATCTGTTATTACCAAACAATTTGATTCAAACTTAAGGTATTAGGCCCCCTAATAGTAATGTGTAAAAAATGGCATTTGCTGGGTATATTCTTACAGTTGACCGTGCTTCGCACTTAATTGCAAATTTTTAAAAACTTTTACCGTGCCGTTTTTTTTATAAATTTTGTGTAATTTATGGTATTTCCTCAAGCTCAAGTAGAGACAAATTTCAAAGTAGTGGCCTTTATCCAAAACGTTTGCAGAGAATTCATTATACCATTATTTTTTATGAAAGAAACTATTGGTAAACAATTATAAAACTTAAAATAAAAACTGTTAGTATCATTATTTCTAGGGTGCCTGGGTAAACGGATTTAATGAGACAGAATTCTAACTCCAACATTGAAAAAATAAGGTCGAATCCTGCGGGTCTGTTTTGAATTTTGCTCCCTTCATTCAAAAATAACCTTGGGGCAGAAGTAAAACCTACCTACATTTCTTCCACAATATGTAATCTAAAGAATGAAAGCAAAATACAGAACTTTTACCGCATCTAACTCAGTATTTTTAAAGATGTTTAACTCTGCCCCTTTCTGTTTCAGAGGTAAATTCACTTTGAACAGCAAGAAATCGCTTATCAAATGAATTTTTTCCACTTATGTACAATAAATCAATAACAAGTCTTGAAAGAAGTAAAACCTTACAAGAAAAAAGGAAAAAAGGAAAATAAGGAAAAACAATTGGTCCCAGTGGGGCTTGAACCTACGCCCCCCTGAAAATTACAGTCAAAGTAGGTTTATGGTAGAAATTGAATACTCAAAATGGAGGTACTCTATTATAGGCCTAATACCTTAAGATAGTTTATATACCACATTATCACCCACATCATATGACACAAGGGCAATAACTGATATTCCATGATTTATGCACCCTTTTTACTTAGAATCCTAGGTTAATGTCGGTGCACTTTCACTATATCTTTGTTATTTCTTAATGTATTTGTTTCAAACCTAAAATAGTTCTTCCATATTATCGTCCTAATCATATCACACAATGTACATATCTCTGGCACAAACATTTTGTGAATTATTTCCTATTTCTACTTAGAATATCCGTTTAATTTTAATGCGTTTTTACCATATTTCTGTTGGTACTAAATGGATTTAATTCATGTTTGAAACGGTTGTTCTACAACTTCACCCACATCATATATGAAACAAGGTTGTGACGCACTTTTGCGCTATCTCAGTTATTACTAAATACATACTAGATTCAAACTTAAAATAGTGTCCCACATTATTGGTCACATGATATGACATATGGTGCATAACGTTTGCAGAAAGTTTCCATGAATTATAACCCTTTTATACATATTAAATGTTTTCATATACTTTTCTATCTCTGTTATTACAAAATACATTTAACTCAGACTCAGGCTATTGTCCA
The DNA here is from genome assembly GCF_021730395.1 of Mercenaria mercenaria. NCBI lineage: Eukaryota > Metazoa > Mollusca > Bivalvia > Venerida > Veneridae > Mercenaria > Mercenaria mercenaria. The sequence continues at coordinate 68,471,570 of NC_069366.1, forward strand.
ATATCTTCATCCACATTTGAGTCCTTTAACACTCCAGTGACAGCTCCAGCTGCCTCAGATGTGCCTAGTTTCACTGTCAAGCATCGAAATTTCCATATATATCGTTTTTTACAAAAGAAACTTGATTTTACTTTGGCGATTTTCTAAGATGAGTTAAAGTGTTACGTCATATTAAAATTGCGAATATATAAGATAATGTATTGATCCTTAATATTTATTCCTGTATCAGAAACATTAAAATTTAAATAGCAGAAAGCAAAATATAACCGTTTGGCATGTGACTGTTTCAGACCTTATCCGAGCTAAGTACATAGCTGTCAGAAATATATCATATTAAGAAGACAGAATATACCTTTATTAACGAAAAATATCTAGTAAAGTTCTTGTTTTACATGTTAAAGAAGTAAAACCGTACGAAATAGACGCCAATATATTTCTCAAATTCAAAATTTGGCATAAATACTAGGTTTGCTAGGAGAAAAAAGAAACTGAAATGCGTCAAAAAGTGAAAAGATTCAATTTCATCAAACATTCCAAAACTTCGTTCCCCTTTCTATGCGAATTTCCATTTATATGACCATTTATATATTAATAGACAACGCAGAATATTTTTCTTGGAGATCAAATCTAGTTATACCTACTATATGATCTTATACATATCACTTAAACAATCGCTAATTCGTTTTGCATAAAAAAAAATAATGTATGCGTGTCAGCGTGATCCTGATTTAACCGAGACAAAGGGGAATGCGGAAAATAATAAGACAATCGCTATGTTATTAAATTTTGAGACGGTCCAGTATATTCTTGATTTATTAAGGGGGCATATTTCTGCCATAAGTTAGCTAGGTAGCTATCACGATAATATTGTAAACTTTTCATGAAATGATTACATTTTTCTAAAAACATTACAGTTTCTAAATGCTTTTATATTTTATGAAAATGTTTCAACGCATAAGCTACAGTATTCTAAATTGTCAATCAAAGGTGTGCATTTTTCTTTGAGCAATAGATTGTATTTTCAGAAATTTTGAATAACATAATAATTATATAAGAAGCTTAGCTTGATCTGAATCAACATCTGTATTTTTATTTCTTGACCACTGAGAATGAATTATTATTATAAAGTAAATTGTTTTTCTGAGGTTATTGTCTTATTCTTTCTTGACATTAACTAAGTCCAAACTTCTATTCTTGTAACATTCGTTTCGTCCTCATGTCGTCTTTGCATGTATTTTCTATCTGCCATTGTCTTTTGCATGTACCCGTGCTGTGGTTTGCTCTTTAGGGACTCTGCAGTTTTGGAACGTGGCCCTACCTATCGGAAATTCAGGCTTGTTTTTTGTAACAACATATCAGAACAATATTTCATTTTGAATCTTCAGTATATGAAATCTTTATTTTTCAGTTATAAAGTTCTCTATATTTTTACCTTTATTTCATACCTTCAGCATTGCTCTTCTTTGCTCTTCTGCATATTTTATAATGCCAACATGTAAGTTCTCCATATTTCATTTCAGCTTGTTCACGAGATATCATCATTATGATGGACCAGTCTATTCCATATTCCTTTGGTAATCGAACAGTCTGCAATTTTCTAATGCAGTTAGTCAAAACTATGGATATTGGAGTCAACAGCACACAGGTGGCATTGTCGTCCTTTGATTCCAGCTCTGTAAATAGTCATTGGGAGCTTGATAGGTATGTCTTATTTTTTTACTTCCGGTTTCAATGTTTTAATAACTATTTAGATCAATCACAGACTACAATCCTTCTGCGTCTTTGGTTCGTTGCAAAATTATGCTGAGAAACAACAATCAGATGATTAAGACTTTAAACTGTTCTACACACTAAGATTTAAACCATACTGCTTTCTTATTTTAAAAAAGACACCTGATTCGTTTTTATCTAAGGTTAAGTTTGTATGAACATCTATTTTATCAGAAGCTGATGCATGAAATGACATAATAATTATGTAATAGGTGCTTACTTATTTTATCGTTATGTTACTGCAATATTGATATTTTATGGGAAGTTCCTCTTAGGGGAGACAACTGCTACGAGCTTCAAATTTAGATAAGCAAGAGTTACTGTTAATGCTTAGTTTTGTTATTATATTTAAGTAACGAAGGCTTTTTAAAAAAAAGAATTATTTTAGGCTGATTGCTCATCAACGTTCGATGATTTTAGGTATATCGATCCATTCAGTCTCTCTGTTGCCATCGCCACATTGTCTCTCCAAGATGCTGGAATTACCCCGGACATTTACCAACCTGTGCATGACTTATATACAAAATACGGCATCTTGCAACCAAATGGACAATATGGTGATCGCCGGAACGTCCTGGATGTTGCTATCATAATCACCGGAAGCTTCGTCAATAGCCACTCTCTGAATACAGTCCGCTATCGTTCAAATTTACTGAAAACGTTTATGTCTGTTATAACTATCGGAATAGGAGGTGTGGACCACCAGACACTTGGTGTCATCGCGAAAGACTCTAACCATGCGTTATATATCAACCAGCTAGCTGAACTCAATGGAAGTAATTTCCAAAGAAAAGTATTGAATCTTTTTTGTTCATAATTTTTGATTGAATAATAACTGTACCGTTTGGTTCTTTTATTTTGCTTGTCATATTTGATCGCATTTTCATTTAACTGACTCTTTGATTGTCTTTCAGAAAAAAAAAATAGAAGAAAACTAACAACCAAGCTGAGTAAATCAACATTGTTAAAACATACATATGAAATGAACACTTTAGTTACTTACCTGCTTTTTCTGTTGTTATCACTTTACACCTTCTATTAATTTGTAAAGTAGAATTTTTACAGGGCAGAAACCAGAAAGCTGAAAGGGAAAATGCGTGTTGTTTTCTATACTTATGTGGTATATATATGTTGAATAGTGCACTGGAAATTCTGCACACGAATATCTGGCCTCTTAGCTGTCCTAATCCTAATTCTACACAACATCACGGATTTTTCTTTTCCCCGCATATATTGCAAGAGATTCATCAGCAACATCTCCCTCTGGATTCTAATATGATTTACTCAAAATGATCAAACCTTTTTTTAGAAGAGGCTATGATTCTTGTTCTTGGACACACTATGTGTCGTTTACAGCTCCTGAAAGGCGATTATGTTTTAATATATTGCTGTAGCAGTTTCTCTCAATACACGACGTACTTGTTTTCCGAAGCCAGCAACTTGAAAATTGCACACAAATTAAGAGGAAATCAAAGGCACCTGGTTTCAAACCATGTATAATTATCACATTATAGGATGCAGTGTATTTTGTCCATAACCTAAAAAATTAATTAGTATTTAAAGTGCAGTTGCTTTTTGTGTATGTGTGTGCGTTTGCGTGCGTGTGTGCGTGCGTGCGTGCGTGTGTGCGTGTGATGGTGCGTGCGTGCGTGCGTGTGTGTTTATTTTGTTTAAATTACTTTTTCTACTAAAATGAGCTCCTTTACCATATTTTAACTACAGTAAAACCTGAAGTAACAGGCTACACACGGCGGACTTTTAAAACATGGTGTATCTTAATCATATTATATAGACTTTATCTCATGCATACTTCACTTATTAAGTATAGTTGTTACTATTTCGATGTTGTGTTTGTAATATCTCCTATTACAGTGTTTTCTTCTTTACGTTGTTTTTTTTTTCATAAAATTACTGTCATATTGTCATATACTGCCACAGGTGGCCCACCACACATAAACGAATATGTTGCAGGCTCGGTTTGATTGAGCCTGTTCATGGACGGTAGCGGAAATGCAAGCTACCGTCCACGCCCTCTAGACCCGGGTTGAGCAGAACTCAACAATTACACATGTCTTAAGTGCCAGAATATAATTTAAAGACATCCGCAGATGTATTCATACGGTGGTGCCCATGCCTTCAATGATGCACAGAGTGCAATTCCAGGAAAAGCGGCGTATGGTCCCCATATGAAAAATGGCTTTGCCCTAAACGAGAAAACAATGGGCAGACCTAAACAAACTGGAATTTAGAGAGACGATCTGTGGTTATGGAGCCTGCATATCACAGGAACTGCCAAAAGACAAAAAACATATTCGTGGAGCGATGAAACAATACCAAAACTAAAAACATAATTTATAAGAAAAATACGAAGTTCATTTCGGGCAATCGTTGTTTCAACACTCTGACCTGTATATTGGTAAGGGCGATAGAGAGATAACACGATGCGACGACGAAGTATTAACAAAGCACTTCCGGATCGTATTATTCAATCGTTTTATCACACTTTTTAAGGGCGATATTACGACCATACGGTCGTGCATTTTAAAAATCTTAATTTTGCATCGTGTTCTCGAATCGTTTATCGAACTATTCGACTTTTAAGTACTTTTATCAAGAGAAATATATGATAGACATTAGTTGCCAGAACCTTGATCACATGGTTTTTTTTTTACTTCACATGTTATACAACGGTTATCAATAAGACGATTTGAATCAATATAACTACCTCTCTCTATTACTTTTAATTGGCTGAGTAAACCAGAACACCATAAATAAATCCTGGATCTATTCCATGATCAAAAGCGCCTATATATGCCTTTAAATACAGTTGATAGGTCCGAAATGGTAAACAAAGTTTGTTTTACTAGGAATTCTACGAGCTATATATGTGTGTGTTCGGGTTTAACGTCTTTTTCAACGAATTCAGTCATAATATACCTATTTCACTTTATATATTGATAAAGAAATAATTTAAACGTGGTAAGTACAGTCCCTATTATAATCAGGACATCTTAACTGTGTCAGCTTTTGTCTAGCTTTTTGTCACCTGTAATCATTAGCTTTCTGATGCAAAACGTCAGCTAGGTCATGTTTCTTATCGAACGGTTCAATAGGGTCATAGCTGTAAATGAAGAAAAGATGACTGACTACGTTAAAATATGTAATGTATATATTCATATTAATGTTAATAACTTAATAAGTTCTTGTCGTTTTTATTTTGTCTTGAGTTTTAAAAGTTTTGAAATATCTAGGAGATCTAAAGTACTATAACTCTTTGCTTTTATCTTAATCTTCCTTGAAATTATAAATTGTAATGTATGGAAGAGCATTAGAGTCAGGTGCATATTATTTATTAACTCGAAATTTCTACTATACGTGTAAATGTAGGTGTATAATGCTGATACAGTTCTTAAGTAGCTCTAGGCGGCAGGATAGGTCATACGTTGAAGTTTCGAGTTGGTAGTCGATGTTCATGTCTCTGCATGTGGGGTACACTATATATTTGTGACTGGATGTTTAGGCGGATGTATCAACTTTAATTTTTATTATCTTAGGGCAGCAAGCACAGTCGTTTAGAAGTATCCCAGTAACGTAACATTTTTGACCTTTGGCAGACGGACATAGGTTCAGATTTAGCAGGGAAAAGGCAAGGCACTTAGTCGAACTTTTTGGTAGTCACTCATTTACTTGAACTTTCCAGCTACGTATTTTGCAATGTCAAGTTGATACCACGGTACAATTTTTAACATAGTTACCCGAAACGTTGTAGACGAAATACCGTCTTACGTATCACAAAATCTCGAGTTAAAAATATAATCCACATCTGGCACTAATTGTCTTCCATACTTCTCAGATGCCCTCGATACACTCCTGTACAATCCGCTTTTGACCGTTTTGATTCTTACAATACATGCTAGCAGAATCAGTCATGGTAAATATCTATCAATATTTGTGTTTCTTGAAATATAGTTATCAAGTAAATTCATAACGACCTTGTTACAGTGCCAGAATGGTTGCATTTGTCTTCAGCAGTTGGCTTAAGGCCTAAAGCGACAGTCTCCTATGCCAAGACACCATAAACATCACATTATCTTTTCAGACACAAGAGCAAATACGTTTATACTCTATCACAGCAATACATTATGATCAGAAAGTTATGAATTCTGTGGTTGAGTATTTAACACTTTTTTCCATTATTTATATAACTAAAATTCAATTAATTATGTTACAATTAGGTTACCTACTTCTCTTCGCACTGGTGTCGAGTGTAGAAGGATCTGGATATTCTTGTGAAGATATTGACCCCGCAGCCTGTGCTCAAATGGCCAAACAAAACGCAAATTTATGTTCAGAACCCATCCTTTCGCAGACGGCATGTCCGAAATTATGCGGGAAATGTCGTAAGTATGGTATACGAGGTTTCCGTATACAAATGTACTGAAAGGTACGGTGTTCCGTTTGGACAATCGTGACATTTAATTTAATACTGAACCGCGATGCACGATGGTACGATGACGAAAACGCGATGGCGCGATGGCACGATGATGAAACAACGATTGTACGATGGTGAAAACGCAATGGCACGATGATGAAATCGCGATGGTTCGATGGTATTATGGTGAAATGTCGATGTAATATCGAGTTTTCATCATCGCACCATCGCGTTTTCACCATTGCATCATCGTACCATCGCGTTTTCATCATCGTACCATCGCGTTTTCACCATCGTACCATCGCGTTTTCACCATCGTGCCATCGCGTTATCATCATCGAATGTTCAGTGCTCAGTTCATTAAAACTGTAAAATGCTCAAGGCCACGCCCGTTGTATTGTATGTATGCATGGAAGTAAATAAAAAGCTGGGTGTAACAGTCACATGGTATTATTCAAACTCTCAAAGCTTATTCTTGTTAGGATGTAGACGGTACATAGTGCAATGTGAAAATCAAATTGTATCAAGCCTGTATTTTACTGACACATATACTGTACCACTGCGCATGACCACCGGAAGGCGATGGTACGATGGTGAAAATGCGATGGTACGATGGTGATAACGCGATGGTACGATGGTGATAACGCGATGGTACGATGATGAAAACGCGATGTCACGATAGTGAAAACGCGATGGTACGATGATGAAAACGCAATGGTACTTTGATACGACGTTGAAAACGCGATGGTACGATGGTGAAAACGCGATATTACATCGACATTTCACCATCGTACCATCGCAACAGCGCGATTTCATCATCGTGCAATCGCGTTTTCACCATCGTACCATCGTTGTTTCATCATCGTGCCATCGCCCCATCGCGTTTTCGTCATCGTACCATCGTGCATCGCGATTTAATAAAAAGTCACGATTGTCCAAACGGAACACCGTAGAAAGGTAAAGGTTTCTTGTTAAGTGTGGATAGTCGGCGGAAGTTCCAACCTGAAATGAATGGAACAACTTGTTTCGAGCCAGCTGTTCAAGTACAAACGTCACAAGAGTCCTGTTCATACGGCAAAGCATGTACACCTGGATATAAATTTTGCGCCCGTACACAATTACATGTTAAGATTTGTTTCGCATTCAGTAAATAGCTTTGGATGTAAATATTTTTTCTCCTATCATTTGGGTCGATCATCCATTTTTCATTAATTAAATATTTTACGAGATGTATTCAATTTATAGCTACACATTAAGTTTAAATAATTGAGAGGCGACTGAGAGAACTTCAAAATGTGTACATTGCACTGTTCATCATGACAATATTCAATCGATACATGTATCTTTGAAAATGTTTAACTGCACGCGCGAAAGTAGGTGATAGATCAGAGGACATAGCGATTTGGCTTTAACTATCTATTCTTAGAAGTTCCCAACAACCGATATTAACGTTTCTTTTGGCTACTCAATATTCTTAAAATGGTTATAACGCGATACAATTGTCGGTGGAATGAAGAAAACATACCAAAAAACGACCTATAGCAGCAACACTCGCAGTCTGTTAGTCTACCCTAAAACGTCAACCCATCACCATAGACAGATGTCAGTTAAATCGGGAGTTTCTCTCAAAATTGTACAGTCAGATGTCAGTTAAGTCGGGAGTTTCTCTCAGAATTGTACAGCCAGATGTCAGTTAAGTTGGGAGTTTCTCTCAGAATTGTACAGTCAGATGTCAGTTAAGTCGGGAGTTTCTCTCAGAATTGTACAGACAGATGTCAGTTAAGTCGGGAGTTTCTCTCAGAATTGTAAAGACAGATGTCAGTTAAGTCGGGAGTTTCTCTCAGAATTGTACAGCCAGATGTCAGTTAAGTCGGGAGTTTCTCTTAGAAATGTACAGTCAGATGTCAGTTAAGTCGGGAGTTTCTCTCAGAATTGTACAGACAGATGTCAGTCAAGTTGGCAGCTCTCTCAGAACAGTTACAAAAATGCATAATTCATTTGCTCAATACTGCGAAAATTCAACAAATAATAGACATATTCCTGGAGGCTGCATACAACCTTTTGTAATGGACGGTCGGGAAAGCCTTTGATAAGCGTATGTGGATCTTATGAGCGGCATAAATGGTTGTGTTTGATTGTAAAATAATTCCTTTTTTAAATTTTATCCATTAAAAATAAATGCCAAAAGAAAACCTAACAATTTGCGCGTTTATCTTATATTACCTTATTATTAGGTCACATGACAATAACATATGCCAGGTGCAATATTTGTGTTGGGGCTAGTATGTTTCTATTCAATGATTTATTTCTAGTTTTCGAAAGAAATTCCTGTTATCAATAAAATGCACACATCGTATAACATCTTTATCGAGTAAGCAGCGTTTTCAGCAGTTCCATTTTTTATACAATTTTTTGCTTTATTTTCATATACATGTTTTTCAGCAATAACGTGTTACAACTGCAACACAACAAGTCCTGATATAAGCTCTTGCAATACTGTGACGTGTGACAAGAATAAGGTAAATATACAATTTTTGCGAAATAAAGCTTACTTCACAAACCGTACAGAGAACACGAAAAGACATTGGTCAAAATCAGATTTAGCGAGTAGTGGACACGCAAACCGTGTACTATATGTTTTCGCATAGAGCTCATTTCATAAATGATTAATATTGCGTAATCTAGAACACGTCAAGTGTTAATAACCAAGTCAACATGAACATAACGGTTGATGACAATCATCGTCCTTTAGAAACTTGTTAAACAGATTATAACGAGAACATTTAGAATCCATTTAGTTTCGAAAAACAGTACCATGTTGATATATCGAAAAAGCCTGGTCAGACGTATGAAACCTCACAGTTTATTTCCTACCCCGCTCCCCCAACCCCACCTTCACTATATACTCAAAATAATGCAAACCTTACCAGCTAATTTTGCCCTCCAGCTTAGCTAAATAGGGAGAGCGCAGATCTACGGATCTCGGGGTCACCAGTTCGATCACCAGTCGGGGCGTTTGCTCTCCGTGACGATTTGATAAAAGACATTGTGTCCGACATCATTCGTCCACCACCTCTGTTTCATGTGGGGAAGTTGGTAGTTACTTGCGGAGACTGTACAGACTCCAGGAACACCGCCGTTACAGAACTGAAATACGGTTGAAAAAAACGGCGTTCAACCCAAAATAAATAAACAAACGAAATAGTTTCAATACTTGAATTTGTAGATGATTATTGCAAAGCGTTTGTGCGCACAGCAGTGAATAAATTTATTGATTAAAATCAAATTAAAATCATAAACTTTATAAGATTAACTTCTAACATCTCGTAAATAATATACACACGGAATTTAAGAGAGTTTTAACTGTTTTCAGCTGTGCATGGTTAAAATGGTGAAATCCACAAGAACAGGACATATAAGATACTCTCTTGGCTGTGCATCGGATACGGTTTCTTTCTAATAACATATTCATTTTATTTCATAACATGCAAACAAGATACAAAATTCAAGGTTATAATTCTATAACAGTGAAATAAAAATATCAAAAGTCACCCGTTTTGGCCCCAAGGCCCAACTGTTAGAGTGCTATAGTCATTTTTCTTAATTTCACGTGTTAATGATGCAGTTGGTTAAAGTTTATTTAACATAATAACTTTAAAGATGAGCATTTTTGTTTTCATTAGTATTGTAAGTTACGCATGAGTCTTTCATTTTAATTATGGACATGTATAAAATGCATTAAACTATGAACATATATCAGGTGTGTGATGGTGGGAGAAAAAGGGCACAACATGACCGACAGTCGCGTTCAGTAAAAATCGATTGCTGTGACGATGATCTATGTAACACCCCGTTAGCGACAACATTATCTACAACAGCGTCCACAACAACATCTACAACAACAATACTACCAACAACAACATCATCAACAGCAGTATCAACAACAACTATTACGACTGCTGTGACAACAGGTAAATTAAAGATCGTGTGTTTTTAAGTAAACTTAGTCGCCATAGGCTGCCAGTATGGGCAGAAAACAAAATTTCTATTTCTGATCAAAGCTTATTTTTACCTATTTTCGATCTGTTTACAAGATATATTGTAGGTTATCAGCAAAATTTTCTTTACCAATTATACTACTTGGGTTTCCTTTCTGTATTTCCTTACAACCCGTGGAGCGCTTCAATATAGTGGGCGGTATTGAATATTAACCTATACATTTCAGTTTGGCTATTCTTTGCAAACAAACAAGTCAATATGGTTACTCAAGCTGTCAAAGAGTAAGACTTTTTTTGCCAGACTTAAACATCAAAATGTAAAGAATTGCATAATTATCTAGCCATTCACTCAACTTTTCTTCTGAACATCGATCACTTTTGCTTTCCTACTACGAATTAGAGGGTCATATGCTTTTGGGTTTGACTGAAGGTACACAAGAAATGAAGAAATATTTATATTCGCCCTATTCTTTTCCATTGAAAATTATAACGTTCATTCTAACACGATCCGGTTCATTTTCCTATTAAACAAAGAAGGCTGGAGACAGTGATTTATTAAACAACAATTCACTGTTCTGACGTCACAACTATTACGTCATAGCGTCAAGCGGCGTAACGGCGCGCTGGAAAAGAACCCGATTGAAAACGGGCAAATATCTAATGCATGCCGACAAGGTGTACTTTAAAGTCCTTGATAACGTGTTAGAATCGAAATAATATATCTCATTTAGTGATTTGCTCTTGAATAAATCACTGTTTGTCGTTCAGATGCGTAGCATTATATCACTCGGGCTACGCCCTCGTGATATAATTCCTTCGCATCTGAACTCCAAAAAGTGATTTATTCAGCGACAAATCACCGATGAGATATATTATTTCTTAATTTTGTATGAACAGCAAAAGGAAAGGCGCCAAAGTTACGACAACACTGCTTAGTGATAACGGACCGCTGTTTTGACGACGCCCGCATATAGTCAGGGCAAACGTTCCCTGGATGACGTCGCAGGTTTTCCATCTGGTGAACAGAATGGCCGGGAAACTGATTTTAATGTTAAATGCAACAAAATGTGTGTAATTTATGATATAACATTTTTTACAAATATAATGTAAATGTAAGAAATTATTTTTTCGGCTTTAATGCATAATGAACGACAGAATAGGATCGGCAAATTAAACACGAATCGTGGATTTGCCGATCTTATTTTGTCGTTCATTTAGTATTTAGCATTTATCATATGTTTGTCATCGCGGAAATACACTAATACACTAGTGTAATTAAGCTTTGACGTCGACGTCGTTTATAGTGGTAGGCGATGTTTGCCAAACTGACTTGTTTATATAGCAAAAGAAAGTTGATTTTTTTATGTTTCGACAGGAAAAGCTAACATGTGATAAAAAGAATATTACATTTGTGACTTTCCAAATTGAATTGATTAAACTTGTTATAAAAACTGATAAAATGCTTGGCGGAGCCTCGCATTTTATCATTTTATTCAACTCGTTTAATAAATTCAATATGAAAAGACACCCATGTAATGTCCTCTATGAACTCCTGAAAAACCTTCATTTCTTAAATGGCTTCTCCTTTACCAAAACGTATTCCTATTTGCTGTTTTCTTGGTCTGTCCACGTACATGAGGAAGATTTTCAGTATATTCTTTGAATTAGTAATGATAAAAACTTACAATACTCAAATAACCATTCATTCATTTCCGGATGATAACCACTTTAAATAAAGAAATTGAACAATTTCTCCTGTCAGTTGTAACTCCTCCTCATGTAGCTTTTACTAAACCAAATTTCTCGGCTGCTTTTCGAACTGAACTACCTTGTCATTCTCGATTATAGCTTTTCTTATTATAGCAATCTTACCGGGTGATTTTCCATATCACTTTTAATATTTCAATGTCATTTTGTTTAATTTGTAGTGTGTTTGGATACAGTTTCCTTTGATGTTCTGTTGCACTTACAAGAATACTTCACTTTTATAATCATTCATATAGATCAGGATTTACGAGGATTTTCGTATGATCTTTGAAATATGAACATTACTATTAAGGTTACACAAATCAAAGTTAAACAGACGACAGAAAATCAGACGAATTTGAAAACAGACAATGTCGGAAACGTCTAATAAAGTGTATGCATTAGCTTCGACACATTTTTTCAATGATTCCTTTTTCAACACGATGCATTTCTTCTAAATATGATTCAATATTCATCCAAAAACCATACGCTGTATTCTTTAAAATTCTGTTTGATCAAAAGAGGAAATTGTCTTTGACCTGCTAATCTGACCTGTTATAATAAAAGTTATGTCCGAACTTTCCAGGGTGGCTAACTCTCGTGATATTTTGATATCGTACAAACAGGGAAAATCGCTGGATTTATGAAATATTGTTGTTTATAATTTCCTTATTACTTGATGGATTGTAATAAAAATAAACACCGTCTAAGACAAAAAAAAAGAGTCTTTTCTTCGAAATAAAACGTCTGCACTCTTCATCAATACTGTCTCCGAACACTTCGCCCGAATTCCAGTGTGTATGTTATGTGCATATTTGGGCCGTGAAAAACAATTTGGCGAATTGTTTTGAGAAAAGACTTAGTATCAAGTACTTCTGGCAATTGCTTTATGGCGAGAAAAGCAAAAATTTTCGTGTCTTCGAGACTCTTTATTTTATCAAAATCTGCCAAGTAATAAGAACATTATAATAAAAAAATGTAACTTGGATCTGGTGATTTTCTATATTCTGTATAATCGGATTTCCAATATTGCTATTTTTATTTCCACCAATCTATTTTTATTTGAACCAATCAGACGACTCGTTTCAACGAGCGTTTGGCTAAAAGGGACTGGACTCAGATTTTGGTTAAAATACAGATAGAATCAAACTTCGTCATAAGAACATGAGATTTTGATTCTAAACAATCTTTAAAAATGTGAAATAAACCAGTCGGAAAAAGAAACTCGGGCCGCTGCGGCAATAAATATTTTCCTGCGTACTTGACCAATACACCACAGAGGAACATGTTATTATCAATGGTTGAATATAAAGCTTTATAATTAAGGCAGTTTTCCTCCGGTATTCCTTACAAAAGCTTTTCAGTTTTGAATGGAAAAAATAGGAAAAACAACTAATTCTCGTGTGTTACTAGAATTATAAACCCGTACGTGATAATCACATAAACTGGAATTCCTGGTTAAATATAGATTTATTTAAACTTCTACTTTCACTTTCAAAATGTTGAAAGTAAGGCTCTGATTGGTGAACGAATGCCTCAATAGCCTGTCCTCATATCCAAGGTGCGTAGCATTAATTGGAGATGATTTTAATCAGATCGGCTGGCCACCCAGCTTTTCGTAAGCGAGAGGAAATTAATTAGCATCAAGTACAAATCATATCAACTATATGTATGTTTTTCTTCGTTTTTAGCACCCGATCATTGTGCCACTACTCCATATTATGACGGCAATATTGACACAAGTTGACAAATCGTTTGCTATACAGGCCCTGGGAAAAATGTACAACCATATTTGATCCACACATTATATAAAAGACAATGCAGAAACAAATTGATATAACAGAACGGTGTTATACAGCTTACACTCTGAACGAATAGTTTAAAAGACTGCTTAATTAATACGCAGGGCGTGTCGACTCTTCACTGTTAACTAATATTACTTTAACAAGGTCAGGTTTAAATCTTAGTACAATTCATGCGTCAGTAGATAGCGTTTCCCTATTGCATCCACGTTTTTATATAAAATACATATTGCAATCCAAATAAGGTCTAGCAAAATCATGTTTTAATGTATCCAAACATTCCGAATCGTTCATACGGCACACAGAATTATTCACTCGGTCTACATGTTCGTTTATTTGGCAGGTGCATATCATCTTTGTCGTGTTTAAATATTAAAACATGGTTGTGCTACATAACATTTGTTAAGTAAAAACTGAATAAAATGAATGACCTTTACAACACAGTTGTTAAGAAGGGAAGTCTCGTCTGGTTCACTAAATTTCATTTTAGCAATTTTTTAAAGAAAAAAATCGCCTTCTCTACATTGGGCATACATCGCTTAGAAAATGGAGAAATTCGTTTCATATCTGTATCAGGTTCTACGTGTAAGTTCATTGTCTTTACGAGTCACCATCACGTATGAAAATTATACCCGCATATTCCTGTCTTTTAGGCCCTTACAGGTGTTTCATTTTTGCTCCTGCCTTCTGCAATGGCAATCTTGAGGTCTTGTGCGCACCATAAACCAGTTTAAAATCCCCAATGTGTCTCACTTTACTTTTTTATTTTGTCATGATTGTCTACTAGTTTACTTTGTCTGTTTATAGTTTTGTTAATGTGAATCATTTACTTATTCTTACAAACAATGTTGCAGGTGTTGCAAGGTTTTCATTTATTTGTTTTAGGTGGGTGTGGAAATGGACAGTACGCCCTTGAAACGTGGCTATTTCTTTTTTTTTTTCTTGTCTTTGTATTTTGCATGTCTCGAAAATTAAACCTAAACTTGACCTTGTATATGAAAAATGTAAAACTATATTTTAATTGTGCGTCTTGTCAATATACCAGCCGATCCTTGCGCATCATCACCGTGTGGCCATGGCGCATGCTCAAGACTTACCAGTGGAACTTTCCTCTGTGTTTGTATGTCTGGGTTTACCGGATCTCGCTGCGAGAAAGGTAATTATTCATAATTTTAATGCCAAGGCAAAACTTTCATATGATAAATTTTTAATTCTGACTATTTCTGAAGGTGAAGAATTCTTATAAAAAGAGGTAACGACCAAACTGTTTTGAGACAAACCGCATGTTTAGTGTTCAACCCGTTTACAGTTGGATACTACGCTTCCCTGTTTGATTGTGTCTGACGGAAGAGGGGGAGGATGATAAGCAGTTCTTAAATCCTACCAGGACTGAACTGTTTTGATATCTGTCCTCTGGCCTGTTTCGTTGGGCCCTTAAAGGTGTTTCTCTTGACAATGTTGCTATATGTCTTCTGAAAAGACATTGAGTACATACGTTTTTGGTTTTTAAGGTTTGCTTTTTATATATTTATACACGAGCATTTTTGTGTTTTACATGCCATGCCTTTTTGTTTCCATTTCGTGTGTTAGAGATTCACCCGGCGGGGATTACTTTTATTTACACTGTCCCTTATCTTTGGAACATGGTGGGGGGTAAGAGTGAGGTTGGGTGCGCACCATAAACCGGTTTAAGCTCTCCAGTGGTGTTTTTGCCACTGACCGTTCCAAGGCGGTGCCCGACTGTGTTCCTTTGTTCATTTTGTCCTGTGTGCGAGTGTGTATGTTTGTGAGTGGTGTGCACGTCTACGTGCTGTGGTCTTTTGTGGAGGCTGCGTTTTTGGTACGTGACATTCCCTGTTTGATATTTGTCTTTGTTCTTCATGTGTAGAATGAATAATGATAGAGTTGATTACAAAAATTATGAAAATATGATTTCACTAATGTTTACATAAGGTAATTTTAGCAGGTGTATTTAAGGATTTTGATCATACATCTTCTAAATATTTCTTTGATAAGATTGAGAATGCATTGATGTCGGTATATAAGACTGACTGGTATAATTCTTTGAATAATGATAGAGGAACAAGTGGTAGATGTGGGAATAAGTTAAGGACCTATAAGTTACTTAATGGAACCTGATATAGGGATGTTTATACCTAAGAAACATAACAGAGCTTATGCGAAATTTCGATGTGGTGTGGTCCCACTTTGTATTGAGACGGGGAGGTATGAAAATCTTCCAGTGAAAATAGAATATGTCCATTTTGTAAATCATTAGTAGTAAATGAACCATATGTTATGTTGTATTGTGATACTTACTCAGTTTTCAGTCAATAATTTTTATCTACTGCTTTAGAAATTGAACCAAATTTTAATAACCTTACAGATAATGAGAAAATATTGTTTTATTCTCCATCAATGATATGGTAAAATGTATACCCAAAACCTGATACTTTGTGTTACAGTTGAGAAACAATACTCTCTACCAATAGGTTTGACAAATGTTTTATGGTCATACTGTACATATTGTATAACATTGAAGGTTTATTGTAAAACAGTAATTTTTAATAGAAAATAGATATTTTCGGTCGGCTTTTTAAAGAAAAAGTAGAGCTATTGCAGGCGTCGCCCTTGGTTAAAGTGTTTTGATAAAGTCATATATCTCTGTTACTATCAAAGCTATTGACTTGGAACTTTTAAAAGTTAATACTATCTATCAAACCCTACATCAGGTGAAGCAATCCCCGTAACTCTGACTTGATTTTTGACAGAGTTATGCCCCTTTTCAACTTGAAAAAATTAGCTCCACCGTTTATTAATCGTTTGTTCTGTTGTTATCAGTCGACCCTTGCGCATCATCTCCGTGCGTCAATGGCGTATGCTCAACACAAATAAATGGAGGAATTCTCTGTACCTGCAGTCCTGGTTTTACCGGTACTCACTGCGACAAAGTTAGGTTGCTGACTAATAACAAATTGCATAGTTAGGATGTTACATGTGGACATGCATTGGAATATCTTGCTGTCGGGTGACTGTTACAGCAGTAACTCGACAGACCCTTGTTACCACTTAAATACGTTTACAATTTACAGTTTTTCTTGCAAACTGGCTTCCGTAAATAATCATTAAATAGAAAAGTCCGGTTTATTATTATTAAAGAACGGCAATATTGACTCAAGTTGGCTAATTATTTAACGCCATACAGCCCCTTGGAAAGAGTGCTACCATACTTGAACCGCACGTTCATATATATATATATAGAGAGAGAGAGAGAGAGAGAGAGAGAGAGAGAGAGAGAGAGAGAGAGATGTATACGAACTAAATCACCACCAAAACATACCAGACCAGTTACGGCAAAGCGCCTAGCGAACACGCACAAGCCACAGCAAGTTGTATCTATATATAAATTAGAAACAAATAGATATAACAGAACGGTGTTACATATAACTCATACACTCCCTGAACAAATAGTTCACAAGACTTCTACGTACTGCTAAATTAATATGCAGGACGTGTACTCTCTCCACTGTGTTTTAATATTATTTTAACTAGGTCAGGTTGACGTCGTGGCACATGGGTCTTTTTCCCTATTGCATTTACCTTTGATATAAGATACATATTACAGTCTAAATAAGGTAAATCAAAATCGTGTATTAATGTATTCAAACACTCCGAATCGTTCATGCGCCGCATAAAATTATTCACCCGGTCCACGCACTTGTGAAATAATTCGGCAGACACATAGCATCTTCGCCGTGTTTAAATATATATAATAAAACATGGTCCTACTATATATCAAGTAAAAATGGCATTTACAGCTCAGATGTGAAGAAAAGAAGATCTTATCCAGTTCAATTGACTTCATTTTAGTGTATTTTATAAAAAAAACATCGCCTTCACTTGTTTGTCTACACTTTTTTCTCTTACATTTGTCAAAGATTTGAATATTGATGAATTTAGCAGAAAGTTAATTTGATTTTTTAGTTTTGGGTTGCCTCCCTTTATGGCTCTAAATGTTACTTACCATGTAATTATGCATGTCACTTAATTAGACAACTGTTTCATTTGTTAGTAACATTATGGAACTTTAAGTATACATTAAGAAGTGTGTGCTATTTAATCTAGCATGCAATATTGTTTATTTCGTGTTTACTTAGATGTTGTGTTGTAAGTATTTTTTAAACATTTGAACTTTGGGCATGATATCACTTTAATAAAAACCTATTGATAAGCGGGAATAACGGCCATCATCATGGAGACTGCTACGATCGTGTATATATTATATAAAACTTAGATTTACCTTGATTACGTAGATTTATAAAAAGTTTTAATTTGTGACAAAGGTAAGATATTTACCGTAATTAATTTCTAGCCAAACATACTATATATACACTATACTGATTAACAGGATGTAACAATTATTTTTAAAGTCTGGATTGTTCTTAGTTTTTCAAGAATGTTTTTTATTCTTAGTGTTACATGAAAGTTCTGACACCTTTCATGATACATTATATAGTGAGCTGGCTGAAAACAGGGCAGAAAAAAGAGAAATAGATCTATTTGAAAACTTTCCTGTATTTGTTAATAACAAAATTTTAGCATTAGCATATTTAACATTTGAAGGATTTACATTAAAATTGTGGATTCATAAAAGTTATCTTTGAAAACAGGATTTATAATCTTTGGACATACTGATAAACAGTTTTGATTTGTGAATAATTTGAAATTATTACTCACTGGAATTTTAATTTGACCTGGACAAGATTGGACTACTTTTGCACAAAAGATTGGATTTTACGGCTATTTGACCTTTTTTAAGGTTTTTCAATTGTTACGAGTACTTTTATGAATAAAACTTTGTTATTGTTAATAGTTGGTGATTTTTGTTTCTCTGTTAATTTTTCTTACTCTTACAAGTAATTGTTATCTCCTGACGTAAAAAAATAATGTTTTTGTTTTGTTGATTTTAGCCGACCCTTGCGCATCATCCCCATGTGTCCATGGCGCATGCTTGAGACTGTCCAATCAGGCATTCCGCTGTTCCTGTAGCCCGGGATATATCGGATCTCACTGTGACAAAGGTAAGATATACATATTTGTTCTTAAAGGCTCGTAGTTGAGTGTGGCCGTAATATTTTCGCCTTGAATACAAAAAAAGACTATAAATATGCTGTAAAGACTATAAAAATCCGATTTGATAACTTTTTTCTCTTAAGTTTGTCAAAGGTTTGAATATCGATGAATTAGTAGAAAGCCTTTTTGTTATTTATCTTTTTGGGGGTTGTTTTTTATGTTTTTTTTTGTTTTTGTTTTTTTTTTGGTAACCTCCCTCTACGGCTCTAACCGTAGCGCTTTTCTAATCATGTTATTATGCATATCATTTAATTTGACAGCTGTTTCATTATATGTCATTCTCCTTTTGATGAGTCATCGTATATTGACCTAGTTTTGAGACATTATGTAAATAGGTTCTTTTATATTCTATGGTGTTCCAGAATATTCTACCACAATACTGATAAACAGGATGTAAATGTTATTTTCAAAGTCTAGATTGTTTTTGATTTTTCAAAAAAAAAAATTATTCTTTGTGTTACATGAAAGTTCTGAAACCTTTTGTGATACATTATATAGTGAGCTTGCTGAAAACAGGGCAGAAAATAGAGTTATAGATCTGTTTGAAAACTTTCCTGTAATTCTTAATAACAGAAAATTACCATTTAGTATATTTAAAATTTGAAGGATTTACATTAAAATTGTGGATTTAAAAAGTTATCTTTGAAAACAGGATTTATAATCTTTGGATATACTGAAAAACAATTTTGATTTGTGAATAATTTGGAATTATTACTCCTTGGAATTTAAATTTGACAAGGACAAGATTGGACTACTTTTGCACATTATATTGAATGTTACGGCTATATGACCTTTTTAAGGTATTTATAATTATTACCTGTACTTTTATGAATAAAATTTTGTTATTGTTAATAGTTGGTGAGTTTTCGTTTCTCTGTTACTTTTACTTACTGCTAGAAGCAATTGTTACCCCCTGACGTAAAAAAAACTTTTAAAATATATATTTTTGTGTTATTGATTTTAGCCGACCCTTGCGCATCATCCCCATGTGTTCATGGCGCATGTTTGAGACTGTCCAATCAGATGTTCCGCTGTTCCTGTAGCCCTGGATATATAGGATCTCGCTGTGACACAGGTAAGATATTTACGGTAATTAATTTCTAGCCAAAAATACTGTCAACGCCTATTCAGAGCGGCTTATACCTTATTTAAATGAATATAATTATGCATTAACAATTTTTCTTCGGTATAATAATTAGAAAAGTATCTAATTATCGCCGGCCAGTAATCTTGACAGCATTCGTAGAATATCAGCCTAGGCTCTGCTTCGGTTGTCCATTCTTTATATCAAAAAAATGCTTGTTTTAGTGGTCGTACAAATACATATTTTTCTTAAAGGCTCATAGTGGTTTTTGTTGATTGTGACCGCATCATTTTTCGCCTTGAATACAAAAAAAATGACTATAAATGTATTGTTAAATCCTGTTTTCGATCATTTTTTCTCTTGGATTTGTCAAAGGCTTGATTATCGATGAATTTAGTAGAAAGTTATTTGTTTGTTGTTTTTTTTTTGGGGGGGGGGTGTTTGTTTGTTTTGGGTTTAACGCCGTTTTTCAATATAACGGCGGGCAGTTAACCTAACCAGTGTTCCTGGATTCTGTACCAGTACAAACCTGTTCTCCGCAAGTAACTGCCAACTTCCCCACATGAATCAGAGGTGAAGGACTAATGATTTCAGACAAATTGTCGTTTATCAAATAGTCTAGGAGAACATACGCCCGCCCGAGGGTCGAACTCGCGACCCCACGATCCGTAGACCAACGCTCTTACCTACTGAGCTAAGCGGGCGAGCAATCTCTCTTTATGGCTCTAACCATAACGCTTTTCTAATCATGTAATTATGCATATTATCTAATTTGACAGCTGTTTCATTTTGTCAGAATAATTTGTATATTTAATATATTGATAACGTAACACATAAGCACAGATAGTGCTTGACTCCCTTTTCATGTTGTCATTGCTATAATTATTGTTGAATTGCTGTAAAAAATAGAATTTGGTTCATTTGTGGCTGATTTGGGTTCATTATGTGAATAGCTGGATCCCAGCATCACACATTATGTCATATACAAACGTTAAAGGGAACCAGATATTTGATAGAGCAAGTACTCGTTGTAAAACGCTATGTTTAAATTTGGACCAATCAGAAACAAGTTCTATAAAAATGGCACGTCTGCTAGGGTATAAATAGGTAGATGGATGACAGAGAGAACATTTGGTATCCAGCAGTTCAAGAAGACGCATCGAGGATTCAACTAATAATTTATCCGAGTACCTTGATAAGGAGGTTATTGCAACTACCCTGTCAGGGCGGATAAATTATCAAAAAGAAGACTTTGGAAGTTCATAGACTAAAGAAGAGTTGCAGAATTTCAATAAGGTTTCGAGCTTTAGGGCCAGCGCATAGGAGTTTTACCTTAAAGGTAATTGAATGCTATGGACGATAGCAAATATAGGCTGAGCATCAGAAAGCTGAGACAGAGACCCAGAGTTTAATAATCTACTGATATAGTAGGAGAGTTCCGCCTTATAGACGGTTCAGCATTATTGGTGAAGTACAGCCAAGGCATCGGAAATATATCAAGGATAATATATAAGCACTGAGCATTCCAGGAGTCAGGGCATTTATATAGAGTTGTAACTTTAATTAAGAGGACAAAGGCCGAGCATCTATGCGATAGGACTCGTATGTTGTTGATTCAAAGACATTGTCTGACGGGAACTTCAACAAAAAGACCAGTCAAGTATGGAGTCTCCAGCCTATAGGAGTTTGAACTAATTGAAAATTGTTAGTTTGAAACATTTAGTGATTTGCCTGATCCCTGAAATTGTCTAGCACATAATTAAAATCATTTACGAATCATTGGTACACGAATCATTTAGGCAAGGTAGCCAGAGAAAAATTCTATATATGAGATATTTGGTCTCACCAGCTATACGTTTTAACAAAGGACATTCTACATCGTTTGTCAGCTAGCCTAAAAGATAGTCACATAAGCGATTGGACCCATTTCATTGTTCAAGATACTAAAGGCGTAGGTACTTCCCTGGGTCATATAACACGTATCCTCACACATTTGTTATTAGCATAACATTTAAAGCCTTTGGGAACTTTATGTATATATTAACAAGTGTGTGCTATTTTTAATTTAGCATACAATACTGTTTATTTCGTGTACACAGATGCTGTGTTGTAAGTATTAATTTTTTAACATGTGCAATTTGGGCATGATATCACTTTAATAATTACCTATTGATAAGCAGCCATCATGGAGACTGCTACGAGACATTATGTAAATAAATTATTTTATATTATATGGTGTTCTTTTTATTCTTTTAAGTTAGTGTTATATGTTAGTTCTGGAACCTTCCTTGATACATTATATAGGGAGCTGGCTGAAAACGGGGCAGAAAATAGAGTTATATATTTGTTTGAAAACTTTCCTGTATTTCTTAATAAGAAAATATTACCATTTACGGTATTTAACATTTTTGTGGATTTAAAAAGTTATCTTTGAAAACAGGATTTATAATCTTTGAACATACAGAAATACAGTTTTGATGTGTGAATAATTTGGAATTGTTACTCCTTGAATTTAAATTTGACCAAGACAGGATTTGGACTACTTTTGCGCATTAGATTAGATTTTATGGCTATTTGACCTTTGTTTAAGGTGTTTCAATTGTTACTTTTATGAATAAAAGTTTGTTATTGTTAATAGTTGCTGCTTTGTTTATCTGTTACTTTTATTTACTGTTACAAGCAATTGTTACCCTCTGACGTAACAAAATTTAGAAATATATATTTTTTG
Source organism: Mercenaria mercenaria (assembly GCF_021730395.1). Taxonomy (NCBI): domain Eukaryota; kingdom Metazoa; phylum Mollusca; class Bivalvia; order Venerida; family Veneridae; genus Mercenaria; species Mercenaria mercenaria. Next base: position 68,494,263 of record NC_069366.1, read on the forward strand.
TTTTGTTGATATCAGCCGACCCTTGTGCATCATCCCTGTGTGTCCATGGCACATGTTTGACACTATCATATCAGACGTTCCGTTGTTCCTGCAGCCCTGGATATACCGGTGTTCGCTGTGACAAAGGTAAGATATTAAGTCAATGCCTTGTCAGAAATGCCACTTGATCTTTAGTCAGAGCGGCTTAGACTTTAGTTAAATGAATATTTGCATTACCAATTATATTTTTGTTTTGATATAATAAGAAAATTATCTAATTTCACCGGTCAGTAATATTGACAACATTTAGAGACTATCGGCTTTGGCTCTGCTGCGATTGCCCTCGTGTGTCTAACAAAAAGGGGCTATCTTAAAACAATCGCTTGTTTCAGCTTGTGCACGAGATATCGTTGTTGTGGTTGACCAGACATCTATAAATGATCGAACAGTCAGAAGTTTTCTACGACAGTTAGTTACAAGTATGAACGTTGGAGTTAATGGGATACAAATGGAGCTCGCATCTTTTGATTATACCGTATATCACCACTGGGAGCTTAATCGGTATGTTCTGTTTTAAATACAACTTAACCTTTAGGAATGATACACGTTTTTTGTATATAAACGTGCTGCAGAGGCCCCCGAGATTCTTGGTGACCGAGACCGATTCTTGTACAGTTTTCGTTTACCGTCCTGTTTGTCCTTGGATAATATGGGGAGTAAGTGAGGGAGGCGGCTCGGCATGAAGTGATGCCAGTACATGTGATATATAGGATTAGTTTCATTACATGTACTAACAAGCCTTATAAGCCTTATGTAATGCCTAGTTATGGGTAAGAAGCGTTCATATTCTGATATTGTTTTACAATTTTTTAGATGGTGTAAAATATAAGTATCTCAAACTATACTGATCAAAACAGCTAACCTAACCCTCCTTTCGATTTTTTGCAATTACCTTACAATCACATGTGGAAAGTACTTTTATGAAATTAAATATACGTTTTTGTCAATACGTTGTTGATAACATATCTAAATTCCATAAATACAAACAAACATAAATTTATTTATTAAACTTCAGCAACCCATGTTTAATAAGTTACAATAATACGTTCAAGAGTTGTGTTTTCAGAACTTGAGTGAATATATTTGTAAGAATACAGAGGTGCAATCTGACTAAAGTACTTGTTCTTCTAAACGAAGATCTTAGGATAACCTATAGCAGCATTCGGCGAGTTATCTTCCCAAATGATTTAACAGGTGTCGCTACGGGCGAATAGGTCCTATCATGCGGTGTACTCTCGGCTTTTATCACAGTGTTAAAAAGTGATTCAATTATTTGAAAAGACAGAATCATGTAATTTATCAATATCATCTATTTAGATAGCTGTTTCTTCTGTTTTTAACATGAAATTTATAACCTCACTTCAAAATACTGGCCAGTAATATATAACTGAAATAGTGTCCTAGCATTTATTTTTAAGCGAGTCACATTTCTATTTAATTTGTGAGCAAAGCGGGGTTAGCTTATTTAGCTAGTTAAAAATATTGCTAAATTTACCCCTGTATGGATGCTTTGTTTCACATGGACAATGATTTCTCTGGATATGTTAAGTTTGCATAACATGTCCTATCCACTGGCTGCGTACTGATTGTTATCATAAAAATGTGCATGCCATGTGTCCTGTTAACTCTAGGGGGTTAAAGAATATGTCCTTGAATCAGATTTAACATTTCCTGCTCCCACGTGGGTGTTACATATTGGGCAGTCTAATGTGTATAATAAGGTTTCTTAATACTTTTAACACTGATTTGACATAATGTCTAATATGTCTCACATTTGGGTTTTTCTTATTTCCAAAGCTCTACAAATTTGTGGTCTGTATATTAAAAATCCTCCGGGTATTTTTATAATATGTAAAAATTCATATTTTGACATTCTTGTGATATTTCTACTTTGTTTTCTATAGTTAAGAAACAAACGTGTCAGCAGGGTTTTTTTTTTTTTTTTTTGGCCTTTTTTTTTTTTTGTTGATTAAAAACATTTCAACTAATTGTTGGGGTGTTATCTCAAGAGGCGATGCTTTAGGCCCGACAAAATTTTTAGATTGAACCAGTTAATGACCATTTTATTGGAAGTTTGTATTTCACTTTATGTGGGCAAGTTGCTGTGAATTTGAATTGACTGAAAATTAAAGAGGCAGCACCATAAAATTAAAATTAACACGAGATATGTTAATTTGTCAATAGAGATCATTTATGCCTCATGGATGATATTTTCATAAAATATATGAGAAAACAGATGCAATAATTAACTGTGCTGATGGATATTTGTAGGGACATCTTATCACAAGGGCATATATTTTAACGTTTTACAGTAATTATTATTATAATTTCTATATTATTCAAGACTTCATTGCATTAAGCTGTGTATGCAGATCTTTCCGATTAAATTGTAACTTTAGGAATATATACTGTCCATACTGATCCTTTATTTAAAGAATATAGTCTGAATACTTGCAAAATGATAAAAGGATTTTCCAAGGAGGGCATTTAATATTGAAAAACTACTTAAAAGCTAAATAAAGCATTTATTGCCACAATTAACAAGTATGACAATCAATACAGTCCATGAATAAACTGACACACAGAAAATGCCTTTAAAACAGTCCTTACAGCTAGTCTGTTATTTTTCAAAGCATAGAATATCAATAGATATGAATAAAGCTCTTTACTTAAAATTTTGCTCAAGTGATAAAAAGCTGAACTTTGATGACATTTTCGGATATTTTCCAAATCTACTAACATTTTGAAGTGACAACGACTGTATAACGATGTAAGTATACAAACTTTTCTAGGACCTATTCGCATGTAGCGCCACCTATACGCGCACCTGTTTTATCAGGGGAATTAACTGACCGATATCGCCCATTCACATTCATCTTTCTGTATATTTGGATTTCCGAAATTGCTACTTTTATTTTCGCAAATCTATTTTTATTTGAACCAATCAGACGACTCGTTCAACAAGTATTTGGCTGAACCATCAAAATAGCGTCGAATGTCAAAGGGTGAGAAAAATGTGCAGTCAGTCGGGAGCTCGAACACGGGACCCCTCGCTTACATGGCGAGTGCTCTACCGACTGAGCTAACCGGCTGTCTGACAACCTTACGTGACCAAGTCCGTATGATTTCTCTCAAAACACGAGGGCTTAGTCGCGATATGGTCATCATAAGAATTGTAAATGAAAAACCTAGACTAAATATAGATTTTAAAAACTTCTGCTTCCTTATTCAGAATGTTGTAAGCAAGGCTCTAATTGGCTAGCGGAAGGGTAGTCAGAATGAGGCTATCAAGAGCATGTCTTCAGATCCTAAGCATAGCGAAATTGGAGGTGTAAACTCTTTTGTAGATATTTTACTGGAAAATAGTTAAATATCACATAAATATTAAATGCCTTTTTTCAAAAGGGCACGAAAAAAGACATTATTTCAGTTTGTTTGTGTCATTTCCTTCTCTCATAACGTTTTGCACTAGTTTATAGATTCAAGATATTTTAGTGTATTTTTGTGAGTTTTCAAAATCGAAAAATGCATACATATGTACATATAAGTTTCTATCATAGCATGGTTTGAGTTTGTTGAAAGTTTAAAATATTGTTCTGAGTGTACAATAAAGTGTTTTCAGCCATGTTAAAAAAATGGCAAAGTAACAAAAGCTTGGTCACTTTTTTGTCCAGTATAGATCTTTAATAGTCATTTACTTAAAATACCTGATAAGCTGAGTGTTTATATTATACATGAAGTTTTAATGGAACAGCGATATTTATGCTCAGTGCTCAGGTGAGTTTTTGTGATCACTCGATGTCCGGCGTCCGTCTGTCTGTCGTCTGTCAACATTTAGCTTGTGTGTGCGATAGAGGCTGTATTTTTCAACTGATCTTCATGAAATTTTGTCAGAATGATTACCTTGATGAAATCTAGGCCAGGTTTGAAAATAGGTCATCTAGGATCAAAAACTAGGTCAGTAAATCAAATCAAAGAAAACCTTGTGTATGCGATAGAGGCTGTATTTTTCAGTTGATCTTCATAAATTTTGGTCAGAATGATTACCTTAATGAAATCTAGGATAAGTTCGAAAATGGGTCATCTGCGGTCAAAAACTAAGTCACTAGGTCAAATCAAAGAAAAACCTTGTGTATGCGATAGGTGCTGTATTTTTCAACTGATCTTCATAAATTTTGGTCAGAATGATTGCCCTGATAAAATCTAGATCAAGTTCGAATATGGGTTATCTGGAGTCAAAAAGTAGGTCACTAGGTGTGATCATAGAAAAACCTTGTGTATGCAATAGGGACTGCATTTTACAGCTGATCTTCATGTTTGATCAGAATGTTTGTCTAGATAAAGTCTAGGTCAGGTTTGAATATGGATTATGTGAGGTCAAAAACTAGGTCACCTGGTCAAATTAAAGAAAAACGTTGTGTACGCAATAGAGGCTGCATTTTACACTGGATACTCATAATATATAGTCAGAATGATTGCCTTGATGAAATCTAGGTCAAGTCAGAATATGGGTTATCTGTGGTCAAAAACTAGGTCATTAGGTCAAATCAAAGAAAAACCTTGTGTATGCGATAGAGACTGTATTTTTCAATTGATCTTTATGACATTTGCATTTTACACTTGATACTCATAATATGTAGTCAGAATGATTGCCTTGATGAAATCTAGGTCAAGTCAGAATAATGGGTTATCTGGGATCAAAAACTATGTCGCTAGGACATATCAAAGAAAAACGTTTTGTATTTTTCAATTGAGGTTGACGAAATTTTGTCAGAATGATTGTCTTGATCAAATCTAGGTCAAGTTCGAAAGTAGATTATCTTGGCTCAAAAACTAGGTCACTAGGTCAAATTGAAGAAAATACTTGTTTACACTTAAGAGACCACATTTTTGGTCCAATCTTAATGAAAAAAGGTCAGAATATTTGTTTCGATGAAATCACTAGGTCAAACATGTTTACACTCTTATGGTGTTTTTCTCAGGTGAGCGACCTAGGGCCATCTTATAAATAAAGCGCAGAACATTTTTTAATCCATTTAGATATAAGTAGGAACTCTTCTAATGCAACACTTGATATTTCGTTTGTGTTAGAATCTAGTTAATATTACTTGAAACACATTTATAACTTCTCTCACGTTTAGAACAAAATGTTTGTGTCAATACCAACAATGTCAGATTATGCAATTATTATAAATACGACCGGAACGAATTTTCAAAAGGTCAGAAAGATACACTATAGTGAAACACAGATTAAGTATTGCCTTGGACTCCTGACCTGCACAAGTTTGCCGACAGTCCCAATGAAGTTTGTAACGCTCTTAACGCAGGCAAAAATGTTAAGTCTTAATATTCATCATATGGTCACCGACCGATAAAAATGATACTGAACTATATTCATCCGATCGGTATTATTCGGACGTCATGTACCTATCTGACGTCATAATTTACGTCATAATGATCTCTGATATTATTAGAACTATATAAAAATGAGTATCACAAAACCATAAGTATAGGTTATAGATCATTTATTGAACTTCTAATGCAATTAAGTTTGCCGAAACGGAGCGTAGCGTAGTGAAGGCAAACCTTAATGCATTTAGAAGTTCAATAAGTGATCTATAACCGGCTTATAGTTTAACGCCCCGTTTCATTTAACTGACAGGTCAAAACCGCAAAAAGCTCTCGGGAAGTAAACTAACCACGCCTTCTGTTAATTCATTGGCTAGTCTTATCTTCACTAATGATGGAGAAGTACATGTTTATTACAGCTGATAAGGTCATTTCAGTGCCGAACATTTAGCAAAATGGCGAACTTTGATGCAGTACTAGAAGACTTTAATTTAGTGAATGATAATTTCTATTATGATGAGGCTGAGGACTCAACCTTGACGCAGCTATTGACTATTGATACCCAGCAGTTGATAATGACAAACAACGAAAACACAGAAGGTTTGTAACTTCAATCATTGAATTGAATTTTTTTTTTCGGACTTTACGTGTTTTGTCATTCTGAAATTTAGAAATGATCGGTTTGAATTAAGAAATATATCTTATAAATGTAAATTTATCTTTTCAGAAAAGATTACTGCTCCTGAGATTGTGGTATCCACTTCAGTGCCGACGGTACCAGTATCTGTGCCACCTAAACCCGCCAGTCAAGATTCGAAGCCATTGGCGACAGGACCCGGACGTTATGATGCGCCTCTTGCGCCAGAAGAACTCGAGGCTAAAAAGCGTAAAACTACGCTAAGCACTACTCAATCTTCGAACAATTGGACTATAGCCGTGTGGAAGGATTGGGCTGTATTTCGAAATTTACAGCCACAGTCATTTAATGAGCCGGGGAATCCTATTCCCAAGGATATTGGAAGTTTTCAAAGTTTTGAAATAATGGATTACAGGTTACAAAGGTTCGTTCATGAGACTCGTAGGAAGGATAGTAAACCTTATCCACCAGATACGTTGTGTCAAATTTCCGCCGAACTTCAGCGGTATCTTCGGAACGAAAAACAAATTAATGTCAATTTTTTCGCAAAGGAAGACCCTACTTTTGCTGGATTTCGCCGTGCTTTGGACACTAGAATGAGGGAGTTGACTAACCAGGGTGTGGGTATAGAAAAGAAAAGTTCCGATCCTATTTCTTCACAGGACGAAAAACAGTATTGGACTTCCGGTGTTTTCTCAATGAACAGTGCTAGAGGATTATCAAATGCGGTATTCTTTTATAATGGAAAAGTGTTTGGATTCAGGGGCGGAATGGAGCATATAGGGGTAATGGCAGAACAATTTGAACTAGGTTATAATGAGGAAAATAGACGCCGTTTCATCAAGTTTATTCCACGGATAAGGAAAAATGCGCAAGGAGGATTAAAACAATCAAAAACTGTGAAAGCTTTGATGACGCCAATTATTCATTTTGACCAGCCTGGGTCCGAGTGTTCTATTTATAAAATTTACGAAACTTACTTAAATTTGATACCACGTAGCGGGCCATTTTACAAAAAGCCACTGGAAGGATTAAGGTTCAGCGCAGGTAACATTTCGCAGCGGGATTTGAAAGGTATGATGAAACGTTTTTTCAATGAGGCCGGAATTTCCATGGATATTAGAAACATTTCAAACCATTCTGGAAGGGTTACACTTTGCTCAACGTTGTACAATAATCAGTTCAGTGACAAATCGGTGATGAGCAGATCTAAGCACTGTTCAAACGCGGTGCGAACTTACCAAAGGCAGGACTTAGAACTATTGAACAAAATTTCAAATACTCTCAAGCCAGTATTGCCAGAAAACAAATCAAATATTTCTGGAAAAGGAACTTATGAAGAACGCAAACATCCGCAACAAGATGTGAAAGTCATTAAACATGATAGCGAAGCAAATAAGGAAAACCTGGACATAAATAACAACATAAAATCAAATGACAGTGGAATTCTTAAAATTGTTGTGCCGGAGGACATAAAAACTGTAGAAATAGTAAAAGGCACAAAGAAGGTAAAGCTTGAGCTTTGAATGTAGTAATTGCAAGCATTAAAAGGGTAAAATCACGTTCTACTTGTTGTTTATATCTTACTTTTTGTTGAACTTTATCTTTTATTACACAAAAACATAATTTTATTGGCAGTCTCTGTATTTTGCATTTGCTCCGCCTCCTCGAATGTTGTTGATATAACGTAGGCGTGTCTATGAATCCCCATTAATTTTGAACGACTTCGTGATTAAATGGTTCATTTTTTCCCGTTATGAACTAATATGAAAATAAGTTGGTTACTTTTTTGAATATCCTTGGCTTGCCATTGGTTAAAAAAGATGGCTGAACTATAATGAATGTTAGACTATCTACCTAGTCCAGATAGTACAACCAAATATACCCGCCCGCCGGTTTCATGTTGATAGGTCTAAAATGTAGTCCCGTTTTGATGCATAACAGCAAATTAATGCTAGATAAAACTACAACAAAAATATTTACTTTACCTGTGTGTTTTGTACAGAAAGAAATCAACATTGGTCACAATTTGGTGAAATAACATTTACCGTGACTCTTTGTAACATTTAAAGATATGATATATGGTCTTTTTTTATGAGTAAAAATTTACAGTAAATAATGTCATATTCTTTCGCATTCCTTATGTAATTAAGTACCTGTTTTTTCTAAACATTACCGTGCTTTCAGTTGCAAAAAAAAATGATATTGGCGAAAAAATAAGGTACTGTCAAAACAGACTGAGATATTGGTGAAAAGTTTAATAAGATATTGGTATCAGATATTTCGTTAAAAGATTTATTTAGTGATTAAGTGATAAATATTAAAATGTAGCATTTATAATCATTATTAGGTTATTTCATTTATAGGTACAGAGATAAATACCGTCTTTCGGCAGCCATCGGCGGGCTATCCGCTACAACCCCTAGAGGTTACCCTGATATTGTTCAAGCATACCTCTCCCTATTAACGTACAACACCATTAACCAGGCGGGAGGACGGTACGGAGATCGCCAACATGTTCCGGATGTTGCCATTGTTATTACCAGAGGCTTCATTCACACTTTGGATCAGTATAACGCACATCTGCTCCATTCCTTTTTCACTGGTGGGGTAATTACCGTTGGAGTAGGCTCTGTCAACCACCCGACCCTTGATCTCATTGCAACAGACAGAAGCCATGCGTTATATGTCAACAGTTACGCTGACCTTGATGCCAAACATTTTAAAACAAATATTTTGAATCTTATTTGTTCATAAGTTTTGAGTGAAAGGTCAAATACATTCAAGGAACTGTACATACTTTGTCATGTTTCTATTTTGAATATTGAATAAATTGTTCGTAGGGTTCGCTATAAAAGAAGCTGTTCATAACTTCTTATATGTATTCTTATATAACTTCTCATAAAACAGGGCTACATGTTACTACTGCCGAAAACATGTTCACCGCCACGAAAGGGAGGTGGTCTACGAATGTGCAAATCCCAAACTATATATCAAACTGTTTGTAAGACCCTATTGTTTTCAAACTAGTTGATGCCAGATTGCAAGTGGTGGGCAAATAGCTCAAATTCAAAATGGCCTCCAATATGGCTTCCAAATCACAGCATATTTATTGAAAACACGAAATGTTTGCACTGTATGGCATTAGTCCAGGTTTGGTGTTAGTACTAATTTCGGTCGTAAAATAGAGGAGGATATAACATAATGTACTTTTAAGAGAAAAAAAGAAATACATTGTCTGTAAAATACTGATGACATTATATGCACAAATTATTTTGGTGGTGAAGCAAGACCCCAGGTGCCCCTCCCTGCATTATTACATCATGGGCGGGCACGTGGGGAGAACTACCAACCTTCATTAAGCCAGCTGGTTGGAATCCTCACATGAAGAATTGTGAGGCGCGAACCCACATCGGTAAGGGGGAAATGATTCGAAGTTAGCGACCTTAACCACTTCGCCACTGAGGTCCCTTTGAATAAGTGTCATACCATCAAATAATGTACAGTCAGTCCGTTCAAGAGATGTGTACAAAATGTATATAATAGGTTATCCTGTAAGCTATGAAATCGGACATCTTTACCAGTGTCCGCTTATGTGCTTAGAGGCACTGGTGTGTTTCCATCCGGATGACATGCTCTAGTTTATACTTTAACTAAAGACCATATATTCAGACAATCTGAAATATGTTTCTGAATATCTATTGGTGATTGAACTCCAAACATAACAGCAGTTTCAAGGTGGCAACAGTCGGCAGTAATAAGTATTTCTGTACTTGGACTCGGTGTTACTAAATTATCCGGTCCATTGGTGTCATGGGCCTCATTCGGTTGTATTTTATTAGAGTTCGGCTTAAGCCGTGTCCAGACCTGAGGTAATCGTTATCAGTAATTGTAATCATCTGTAACCGTTTACATTTTTCCAAGTAATCACAGGTAAACAGTAATCATGCATTTTTATAACATGAATTTGTTTATTTGGATAAAAGTGTTAAGAACCAACATACTCCTGTTATTGGGTAAACGTGCATGGTAAACATTTATATCATATACCTCTTTTATACTTTTTCTCTTCAAAATGTACAAAAAATACTATTTTTGAAATAAGATAACGCTAAAAATCAATGTATGCTTGTTATAATACTTGAAAATTAATAAACTGAAGCATTTAGGGCAATTTTCATATAAATGTACTTGGTTGTAATTCCGAAACTGACTCGTTATTATTTCGTTCAGTAATAATGTAAATATAACGTGATAATTCATATATGTTACAATAAATAGTAATTAACTTTTCTTAACTATATTTCACCTATTATTCAATTTTAAATATCAATTACTCCAACCACTATATACAAATTATTTAAGACTAATTTTTAAGACTAGTTGACACATTGCAATGTGCAATATCAAATGTCAATGGTCCAATGCTTCAAGATACAGAATTATTGAAACACAAAGTATATGGCACTGTATGCATAGTACCAGTTTGTGTTGTACTAATTTCGTCGTAAAATAGAGGAGATATAAAAGTATTTTAGTAATAAAAAGAAATACAATTGTGTAATATACTGATGACATATGCCAATTATTTGGTGATAAGATAGACCAGGTGCCCCTCAATTTACAATGCGGATGGAAATAAAACTTCATTTAAGTGTTGAATCCTGCATGACGATTGTGATGGCGCGACCCATCGTTAAGGGCAAATGATTAAGTTAGCGACCTTGACCACTTGCACTGAGACCCTTTAATATGCATACATCAAAAGCGTAGTCTTCAAGAGAGTACAATTATGCAAAAGACTGTAGCTATAATCGACTCTTACGGTGTCAGCTTTATGTGCTTAGATATCACTGGTTTTCAACCAGTACATGTTAGTTATACTTTAACTAAAACTCATAAATCAAAAACAGAATATTTCTATATCTATTGTGATTGAACAACATAACAGCAGTTCAAGTGGCACAGTCGCATAATATATTTTGTATTGGACCGTGTACAATACGTCATTGGTGTCTGGGCCTCATTCGTGTATTTTATTAGAGTTCGCTTAGCCGTGCCAGACCTGGTAATGTTATCAGTAATGTAATCATTGTAACATTTACATTTTTCCAAGTAATCACATGGATAAACAGTAATCTGCATTTTTATAACATTGCATGTGTTATTTGATAAAATGTTTTAAACCATCATACTCCTCAATTAACTGCATGAAATTATTCATAACTTTTTACTATTTCCTTCAAATGTAAAAAATACCTATTTATTGAAATAAGATAACCCTAAAAATCAGTATCTTGTTATAATCTTGAAAATTAATACTGAGCATTTAGCAATTTTCTATAAATGACTTGGTTATCCGAAACTGATCGTATAATGTATTTCGTAATAATGAAATATACTGATAATCATAATTTACAATAATTATTAAATTTTCTCAACTAATCACTTTATTCATATTTAATATTCAATTACTTAACCACTATTAATTGATCTTATACTAATTTAGATATACCTTACTAGCTTTATACGATTTGTTCAAGTGTAAGAGGTTAGGTAAATATAAACACAGACAAGTATATGGGACACCTGTTAAAAAATAGCTGTCAAATTGTCAGTAAAAGGATATATTGAAAGAGTATTTTGTTATTGATAACGATTAATTGGCTATCACAACAATCCAAGCTTGTGATATTTAAGGATTACAACAAGAATATTCTTTTTATATTTATCTGGATGTCATGTCACTTTCGGGCCATTTTATGGCCACTTGATTTGAGGACTTTGCCGTAACTAGAAACGTTAAATGTAAAACGAAAAACATGCAAACTGTATCACTCACGGTGATCAGCTTGTAATGCTTTATATCACGGACAAGCAACAAGTACATTGTGTATTCAAACTTCGTAAACAAAAACAGAAATGGTTGTAATGTTAACGAACTCACAATGCATCATGCATTTTTGAAATATTCGGGAGTTTATTATTCAGCTAAGTTGAAAGAAACTGTGCAGTCAGTATCCACAGGCGACTAATATTTATTACATTTGTTGAAAGGCAAAGTGATTCGTTTGCAAATATAATATGAACTTGGATAATAGGAAATATCGATAAGTACTATACTTTATAATAACTCCCTGTCTGAAAATTGCCAACACGGGAATAAATATATTTAATCAAACTGTCCTCCAATATGTGTTCTCAAATCTTCTGTGAAACCGCTTTTAAACTTGGATTTATCGCCGAAGATGAAGTGCTTTTCCATAGCTGGTGCGTATTTGCTAGCAGGTGGGTTACGTCCATACTTCTCTGCAACAATTCGGGTCATGTTTGCGGAGTTTCCGCAACATAAGCCAATGTACTGCACACCAATTTCTTTACATTGCTCGGCAAACTCCGCTATCTGTTGACGACTGCGAAGACATGCGCACAAGTCAAGCGGAAATGCTCTCTTTTCTGAAACAAAAGTGTTTTGTTTTAGTCAGTTTGTCGACAGTAGTAACAGCCACAGTTAAACTTTTGATAAGCTGTTACTGGTCCTAGATAACGGATCTTGCCATCTTATAACGTATCATATAGGGTTTGTATCACATTTCTTGCAAGATACTAAATAACAGTAAAATATCCGACTTTTTCAATTTAGTTTTGCTTAGCGTTCAGCAAGGTTCTAATGTACTCCCGGCTAGTAAGTGTCCAGGTGATTGAAGCTTCCTTTAATGTTACTAGGGAAATGTCAAGTGTACCTATTGTAACTTTATAATTTTTTTGTTATTCTCTGATGACATAAACGTTTGTTTTGTCTGTGTTCTGCAAGATTAAATTTCAGTGTGGAGGGTAAAAGATGTACCGAAGACCGGCAGCCGTAACAGGTATGTATTGAACGTTTGGACAATGACAGATTGTGATTTGACTGATGGCAAACCGTTAATCTGTAAAGACAGTTGCTCATAGGTCTTGTCTGACTGGGATAGAAGCACTGATTAATGAACATTTATTATGTCAGAAAATGATATTTTACTAGTGATTATGGAATGAGAAAAATATCAGGCCGATATCATATTGTGATGAAATAACTTACTGGTTCCCGGTATAGTTAATGCGGTGAAAGTTGGCTCCTCCTGTGTTGTCCTATAGGTCACTGGTAATGCAGCTATAGGACCCTGCATGAAAATACAAAATCCATCGGGTTGTTTTTTTTATAATATTGCAATGTGAAGAGATTTTGACGACAACATGTACGATAAGGTATTTATTTTGAACTTGCAGCACATATACAAAGTTAGCATGAGTCAGGTTATGTGTGAGATGAATTAATTCATTTATTAATAACAAATACGATCAAGCAGGTTTACGAGTTAAGTTACCTAGTTTTTGACTTTTGAGAGGACAATGAATAGAAATATATCTTATAGCTTGAGTACACTTTTATATGTTTCCCTTTGTACTAATTATTAATAGTTCACTCGTTCAAAAAATATGTTTCAGTTCGAGGTATCTTGACACTTAGCACTTTCGTGTAACAAATCACAGTCCAAACATTGATTTTTAGAATTTTTATACTCATTTTCACACAAATTTGAAGTATTCGTTACGTCTCTTTAGTAAAATCAAGGAATTTACACACACTTTTTGTGTATAACTAAATGAACATACTTTACACATTTGCCTAATTTCTTTAAGAAGGGGAATCATTGTTTCTGGTCCCCTACTACAATTTAGGCCAACAACAGCCGCACCAGCGTCCTCCAACAGTTTACAACCTTCTGCGACATTGACCCCCTCAACGAACGTGTCTCCTGTCGCTGCGAATAGCGTTACTACTGCTGGTAACCCTAGTTATAAATAGATATGGATCATTATACGTTTATGATTGTACTAAGGTAGTTCTGCCCGATTGTTGTTTTTCCCTGCTTATATTTGTGCGTTGTGTGCCTGTGCGTCTATGTGTCATGGGCGGTGCCCTACAGTGTTGTTATATCTTACTCCTTTTTTATCTATGTTAGTTAGTTGTGTGTGGCTGTGGGTGTTTGTCTTTGGTACATGAATGTCAACACTATTGTGGTTTACGTTGTAGTGTAACTGTGATTAACGTAGCATCCCCTTTGTATATTCATTCTTGTTCTACTTTCCCCTTCAACCCCCACCTCTCCCTCCCATCTATGTTTTGCATAAAATTAAAATGTACTTGTTGGATTTTTGTTGCAACCCGTCTGTAATATTTTTCCGTTACAGTTTCTCTTTGTTGTGGACCTACTTTGCAAATGCGTGGCTCTGAGGCTGTGTTTGTGGTGCTGTGTTTTTCTGAGAAATCTACCCTTACCTATTACCTTTTTTAGATCAACGCGATGCAGCTGAATTACTAATTTCATGAAGCTTGATGAGAAGTATGTTTTATAAAGAGTCTGTCTGGTAACTAAAGGTGCACAAGCAAGCTTCTCGAGAGCCCTCCAAGATAGGTATTTTCATTAAAAAAACTCAAGCCGTGTTTGAGTTGGTTAACGAATGGTCTCTAAACTCGGAAATGGACTCTATAACTTCAGATATCATGGTGTTCGAAATCAGTAGGTCTAACCAACCTTTTCCGTATTTCTTGATACACTCTAAAGCCAACATTGCCTCGCCATGGTGAGCAAATGTCTCTGCCACTATGTAGTCCGCCCTGTATTTAACCGCAAGCTCAATCTGTTCCTGCAATATTGAACACCGCTAGTTATGTTACAAGTGATTTAACTGAGTATGCAGTAAACATTTCTTTTCTGCAGACTAAATATACCTAAAATGTCTAATTGCTAAAGACTAATTGTTCGGCACTCATATATACGCTGTAAAATGTTCCACAGGCCAAGGAACGAGGTCAGCTGTAGGGGTTAACATTTTGTTAGACCGTCGCATACATTTACTTTCGCAATAAAATTTATGTTTGGCTTATACCTTAAACATTGCTTCTGTAATTTTATATGTTTCTTCGTCATTTGGTAGGTATACGGAAGTGTTACAGATGTTTCCCGCCATCAAGCAGCCATGTTCGTCTGCAACTTCACGTGCCATTTTTAGTGCCTTGCTATTTATTTTCTCCAAATCGTTCTCTCTCCCAACTAGCCGTAGCTTTTCTCGGTGTGCGTAATACTACAAAATTCATCAATCATAAAGCATTACTAAGCCTAGTTTTATCTAAGCTTGTTTTATCTAAACAGTTTGTGTAGTGTCATTAAAACAGTTATATAACCCATGGAGCTACTTAACCTGTAAACATGTTCCGACACAGTTGCGATTTTGAAAAAAATAAAAATGTGGAAAACAACAGATTGCACAAAACGACGTAAACGAAAATGTTGCAGGCTCGGTGCACATGGAACCTTCAATAATGAACAGAGTGCAATTCCATTAAAAGCGGCGTATGGTCCCCAGATAGAATAATGACTTTACCCTAAACGAGGAAATAATGAGGCAGAACTTTAAGAGAGGGGATCTGTGGTTATGACAGACAAGACTGTAGACATGCATACATCTTGAAACGCCATCATTGATAAAAAATTATTTTACAAGCAAGTACTTGAGAACTATTTACGAACATAATTATGTCAGCCTCAGTATATGCCAAAATCTGCCATTCCGAACACAGAAATCTAATAAAGAGCTTTGGTGGAAAAAGACTTTATTCGGACTAAATGAAGGTACTATAAAGATATTTTAAAATATAACAATGGATTACCGTGATAAATTATATATCGTTGCTAACTCGATAACATAAATTTTGATTTACTATCTAAAAATAATCTGTATCATTGATGTCGGTTTACACTAGTGTAGTCCAGAGAATTTCAATTTGGGTATAATTAGTGTTAATGAAGCGACCAAAAGGGTATGAAATTCATTGGGCTGATTAACGTGTGTGGAGGGCGCACATCAAGCAGTCGAATGTATTTTATATCCATATGGTAACTACATAAACACACATCATTCCATATTTTTGCACTTTTGTTTTCTTATTTATGTAAACCTAAAAAGTATACGTTAAAAGTAACAGATCTCTGAAACGATAAAATCGCCAGCTTACAGTGCCTGTTGGAACAGCAAGTGTCTTAAAGCCCTGCTCCGCGGCTATTCAAATTCTACTGTGTGTATGCAACCCATGATTACAATAGGTAACAGTTAACGGTCATGCACCACACTTTAGCACGCAAAACCACAGCTACTTTACTTCGTTTCAATATATATTATATTATACCCTGACTCTATTTTGACAGGCGTCACTGTTCATAATCAGGATTTTCATGCTTTTCAGTGACAATTTAAGGTTAAAAGGTAGGACTGGAGCAGGTCTTTAACATCTCATCACAATACACGCTTTCCATGTAAAATTTACAAATTGCACGTTTCTCGTATGACGAATTGTTGTAGCTAGTCAGCGTTACGATCTCTAGAATGATCAGCTTTATGGCATAACTGGTATGTATCGCCTGTACATGTGTAAAAAAAAATTAGGAATAATGAATTAATATGCTGACGTACCGTGAACGCTAGTGCAACGTCGCTGCCAGCATGAACAAATTCTTCATACATAAGTCTGACAAGTTCTGGATGTTCTAAGGTCACTTCTGGAACAAAAGATCCTGCCTGTAGATAGCCTTTTCGCTCGAATTCGAAAATATATCCCTCTGCAACAACCACATTACCACCATTTTCTAATCTCTGAAGTAAGCCTGGAAAACACATACTTACATGTCTTAAAAATAGTCCTGTTAAAGGTTGTACTTACCGGATATATTATTATTGTAAAACATATAAATCTGGAGCATTCAATTTTGCTTATTTCTAATACATGTGGTTAGTAATAATGCTTTTATTGTCATTGCCCAGTCGGTCATATGTCAATGTTTTCGTTCGTGCGTTGAGAACGATTTATGAGGAAAAACCTCATTCTCAAAATTTTGTATCAGTCCTCATACATCTGACAACACAAAATTTTGTTACATACTTATTTTAAAAAAAATCCGTTATGTTTCAGTGTAAGGATAATACACGTTTTTCTTTGTGTGTATTAACGTCTGCAGAAGCCCGCGGGATTGTCTGTGACCGAGACCGAAGATACCAATGGCTTCTGCAGACGTCAATACACAAAACAAACGTGTATTGTCGCTATTCTTGCATAAAAAAACATTACACGACGACTAAGTGTATTGTTTTCATATGTGATGACTTTACGATTCCGCTACATTTTTAATTACCATTCTGTTGTTCTTGGAAACGGTAAACATGTTTTAAATATCCGTAAGCAGGGCCCCAGAAATCAACAACAATACTAAAAGATTTTTAAACGATTTTTTATCTCTCGTTATTACAAACATGGAATTAGAAAAAAGGTTCATATAACTTCAACATTTGGTAAACAAGAGCACAATTTCAAGAATAATAACTTTACATTCGAGTTATTTTGAGTACGGACACATTTGGAGAACGGATGAGTACGAACGTAGTGTTAAGCTTTCAAGCTCTTCCAGAAATTAGATAACAACATACCGACCGATACTTAATAAAATCATAAATATGATTCCTAAAAACAAACACTTGCACAAGTTACACGCGATTCTTAAACATTCACGGTTGTCTACAAAAACTGAAAATACGCTGAGTTCTAAAAGGGGAGTAAACAAGGAAAGAAGCGAGTACGAACATTGTTGGGGGCAGCGCATTTGGCGTTGGTAACTGATACAGCAAAACATTCTATGGTTTAGATTGCATCTTTAAATTTATTCTACAAGAAGAGGTTTTTATGAAAGAAACAAGACGCAGATGCCAGATTTTAATCTGAGGAAATACATATAGATCTACGTCCCTGCCTGGGAAAGCATTTCAAAAATAAAAGTCGGATATTAACAGCACGTGAATTGCTTTCTTTGCACACGATTTTTCTCCCGTTAATTCATGGACGGATCCAGTGAAAAAAAGTTTTTACGCATGAATGGAACCTGAAATGTCAATATTTTCCAATTGCCATTCAAATTTCATATCGGGTGTGTGACGTCATTTGTGACGCCAGTTTCATGTATGTCGTCGTGTTTAAAAGTTCTTTTCAATTTCACTTGGGCTTAATAACAGATTAGAAGCATTCAGATCAGTGGATCTAGATTTCTGTTTGAAAAAATATGTGCTGGATGGGAATATGACACCCATATTAAAACCCCATAGGGTGCTAGAATCTACTGGTAAAATTATGGCAACGTCCGGGATGGTAATATAGCACCCATGTTAAAATCCCATAGAGTGCTATAAGTATGAGTTTGAGCCGTCTTTGATTGTCATGTGAGAAAATTACCCAGGTGACAGTATGGTGCTGCATGAGTATCAATCCCTTCCATTGATACTCTGTACACTGTGTCAGTATAACTTTAAGCCAGACAGAAAACCGGAACATTTATCTTTTAAACTTTCTTATTCTACTTATTCTCCTCCCACAGTGCCCTCTATAACAGTTTTTCACATTGTAGTGTTAGGTTTTGGACCAGGATTGGTAAAGGGTGGGATGAAGGACAGCTTTTGTCTTGATCAGTAGTGTATGTGAGAGTATTAAACTAAATTAAAAAGAAAGATCTTGATGTCAACAACTTTCAAAGAAATTGTAGTACATAATAAAAAAAATTTTTATGACTGGAATTTACAGGCAAAACTACAAAGTTATAAGTTGAGTGGTATGTCGGTAAATATGTCGATTTGTAAGTAGATTCTATATGTTGTACAATGCTGCTGAGTTACATGAAGCGGACCTGATGCTGTTCTAATGTGTTATAATCAAGTTGATACTCGCTGATGTCATGTTATTCCACTGACATTATGTTCATCTTCTGCTGGCATTATGTTGATACCGATACTCATCAGCTTGACATCATGTTGATAATCAACCAACATTATGTTGGTCGCATGTTGGTCTTATTAGGTTGCAAGCATTGGTATCTTTACGCCATCAAGGCACTAACTGTGACAAAACAAATACTAACAGTACTACCTGAGAGCCTGAGAGGGATTCGGGTAATTATATAATGTATAGCTTTAACTAAGATGACTTCATTTAAGGTGCTCCGAGGACCACTATGATCAAGGAGCAAGGAGCTCTGTGGTTGAGGGATGAGGACTCTAGGATTGAGGAATGAGGACCTCTATGGTTGATGGGATAAAACTGCTGAATCAGTTGCCACTTACGAATGTGGTTTTGAAACCCAAATTGAGATGTACAAATCTTTCGTATTAGTATAGCACATTTTCAGATTACAGGTATCACTACGTCACACTCAATGCGGTCATCCCTATTATTAGTAACAAACATGCATGGCTCAGAGATTTTCGGACAGTATAATTCTATAGCACATAGAGTTAATTACTGTACATAGGGATTGTATTTGCACATTCTTATCCCGCAGTAAATGATGTACCTGGCCGGTGTTGTAAAATTTGTTTATATTTAAAGTAATAAAGTGTATATTAACTGAGATGGTTGAATATTTGGTGCATTTTGTTCATATCTTTTTAGATAATCATCCGTGAATAAAATATACATGTAATAATTGATCATGTAGGCATAATTATGAGACTTTTTGTCAATATTCTTAGTAAAAAAGAAAGTAAATGCTCATAAAATGTCTTCAAAATTTGCGAAAAGGGCAGTTAAAATAAGAACATCTGCATGATATAGATATAATAGTATAACTTAAAAAATAATGGGTTGTAATTTTATAGCCCATTTTAAGCTACTTAACTAAAAAAATATACCAAGTGAAGATGCTGGACAAACTTTTAAACTATTATTTTCCACGATGTTTTTAGATGGTATTAGTAAATATAATAAATGAATTGTATTTTGTAGCAATTGCTGCTTTTGTTTCAGACGGAAAATGACAAAAGATAAAGAAGGATTTCGATGAATTAATTGGAATTTAGTAACTTTTACACATAAAAATTGTTATTTATTATATATTGAATGATAGTAAAAAACGCAGAAAAAAAATATTGTTTCATTTTTGTTACGTATCTAAAGTTTGGAACATTTGTTCTGACAAATTCTACTTGTTCTTTTTTTTTTCTTTATTGTTTGACGCGACATTATTATCATTTTAGTCCTATTTAGGTTATGTATCAGGAGTCTGTTAACTGAAGCAATGCAAACTGTCATACAACTTTCCCACAAAATTTGGACACTTGGATCCTGAACGAATTATTCCCCAGTCAGATTGTCACTAATATCAAACTCGCAATATCTGGTCCAACTGAGTTGACTCAAATACTGCTCATGTTTTAGTTTAAACAAACCAATAAATTTTCTAAAAAAGTAGGCCTAAGACAGTTGTTCACGATTTTCCCACTCTGGTTCTCAAAAAAGAGAAAATTGTTTTATACTGACAGATCACATTATGTATTTTTCATACATAGGTATTTTCTTTTTGGTTGATATAGATTTCAATCTAAGGTTTCAATAACAGATGTTTTATTTTTCTATCAGTGTCATTTTTTTCAGGGGCGTTCCTGGGTCATATTGAAAAATACGCCGTGGGGGAGGTTGGAGGAGGGGGTGTCCCCCTCCTGCGGGTGGGGGTACGGGGGCCCTCCCCCGGAAAAATTTTGCTTTTAGGGCTGCCAGGAGAGCTAATATAAGGGTCTTTTGGGTAAAACTAGACACTTAAATTTCATCACAAAATGTAATGATAAAATTCGTAAAATAATGAATGACATGATATTTTTTCATATGAGATACATGTCCATTCTATTTTCTCGCTAGACTTTGAAAACAAATGCAACACGGTGGGGAAACCACGTGACTAACTTGGGTAACGTGCACGCAAAAGTGCTAAAAATAGGCCCGCTTCAGGTATGTTTTTTCACTATAACTTTTTTGATCCGCCTTTGTTTTAAACGAGATTACGTGCATAAACCCCGCAATAAAAAGCTCTTTCATCGGATATATGTAACTTGATGAAACTCTCTCCCGTTTTTACGTAATCCTTGCCCAACCGATTCGAAAGATGCAAAATATTTTGGTAACGAACACGTCTGTTCACAAGTTACGCACCTAGCACAGATTCTGCAGAGAATTTCCGCTGGAATTTAAGTTTAACATAAAGCTTGTCATTGTCCAAAGTCCTGTACCAAATAATTAACATGACTATTCAGGAATATTAAAGATATCCTAAGACAAAGGGTGCGGTAACGTACACGTTGCGTTTTTTCAGGAGGTGACGTACACGTCATTTTTCCCCAGAGGGTAACGTACACGTCAAAGACTATTTATCATGCATGTAGACCATCTTTGTCTTTAAATGACTGAATTGTTAACATTGTTAAAAAAGATGCAAATGCTTGGAATAGGCTGTTTTTCTTTCGGTATGTTAGTATATACAGAAATGCTACAGTGAAAATGTGTAGCGTCGGTCCTCATCCTAGCTTGGAAATAATTACACGTTTACAGCTCTTGTATATCTATACATAAATAGGTAAGATGATAAAATTTTGAAATTATTTTGCTCTAAATCCATCATATGCGCAACTGACCATGTATCTTTGAGTGAAAAAGTTGACAGTTGCTTACGGGTGATGGAAGCCTAGTACTTGTTCTTTCCAGTAACGATAGTTAGTTTAGTTGTCCGCACCAAAATTATGATTCTGACTTTTGAAAGAGACAAACAAAAAGAAGTATTAAATACGCATATAGGTATAATTGTTGCACCGAGAGTAACAGCAGTAAAACTATTATCTATTTATAGCACGGAGAATGAATATATTTGCCAGGAGAGCGAAATGTCTTTTCGGAGAAAAAGTAATTTAAAGGCGCACGAGAAGAGACATAGTGGAGCGTGAACCTACCACTGTTGTGGGAAAAACTTTTTTTGGACGACCCATTTTCTAAAAATAACAACAGAAAAAAACGTGTTACTTTTCTTTTTGACATGTTTATATTTTGTATATCATTGATTTTACTTGGATTCCATACAAGTTTCTTATACATACAGAGAGGTAATTAAAAATAGAGTCAGTAAGAGTTATGACTCCTTATCACTGCACTTCCTTTCACTGACCTGTATTAATGTACAAAGTATCAAATCAACCCTTCATAGTTTTTGGCTTGGGCTTCAGTCAAGCTTCTTGCTTTTCCTTTTCATGCATAAAGGGAGGTGATTCAAAAATGGGGTCAGCTAAAGTAATGGTTCATTGACACTGCACTTTGCTTCACTGACCTCTATCAATGTATCAAGTATCAAAACAATCCTTTATATGGTTTTGACATTGGCTCCAGACAAGTTTTTTCCATAGATAAAGGGAGGTTATTCAAAAATAAGATCAGTTAGAGTTATGGTTCTTTGACACTGTACTTTCTTTCATTGGACCTCTATTTATGTGCAAAGTTTCAAGTCAATCCTTTATATGATTTCGACTTGGGCTTCAGACAAGCTTTCTATATAACGACAAGGGGAGGTAATTTAAAAATGGGACCATTACACTGCGCCTCCTCTGTCAATGTGTAAAGTATCTTCAAATTCTTCAAATAGTTTTTGACTTGGGCTCTGGACAAGTCTTTTTATAAGGATAAGGGGAGATAATTGAAAAATGGGACCACCTAGAGTTATGGTTCTTTGATACTGCACATCCTCTCACTGTGTTCGATCATTGTAATATGAAGTAACAAATTAGCACCTTTATTATTTTTTGAGTTATGCTCCGGACAAGAAGCGTGACGGACGCCAGCCGGTCGCCAACGGACAGAAAGACGGACGACGGAAAAGTGATCCCTATATGTCGCAGCTACTTTGTAGTAGGCGACACAAAATCTGTCTGTCAACTGTACTTGGTTAAAAAAAAATCAACTTTTTGCGACATTTTCTAACTTTTTTTGCGATCCAACATAGCTTAGTTTAGTAAAATAGTTAATTGTAATCTCGTTAATGCTTATATAAGGTATTTGATTTTGTGAATGAACAGCCTAAACATAACCGAGGCTGTTACTTTAAAGCTTTGGATGTAACTGATGCATTTATAGATCTATATTATCAGAATATGTCAGCATTTATAATTTAATCAACCATGGAATGACTATGTCCTTAGATATGCACAATTTAGGTCAATACTGATATGTTGTTTCAGTAAGGAGGTCTAAATGAATAACTAGCTGACCAACAAACTGTCACTAACCCACAGAAAAAATAACATTACTCCCGCACGATAATTTAAACGACAACGTGTTTATATTATTGGCTGATTGTTATGGTCCCATGCATGATAGAACTCAAATAGTTTGTCAATGATTCAAATAAGGTGCATGCTGTCATATTAAACAAAAAGATTTCTGTATTGTAACGTTTTAATAAAGAAAAATCATGGTTATCAAGCATGCTATCGTTCCAGTTATCGTTCAGAATTTATACTA
This sequence comes from Mercenaria mercenaria, assembly GCF_021730395.1. Taxonomy (NCBI): domain Eukaryota; kingdom Metazoa; phylum Mollusca; class Bivalvia; order Venerida; family Veneridae; genus Mercenaria; species Mercenaria mercenaria. The sequence continues at coordinate 68,517,695 of NC_069366.1, forward strand.
ATTTCAGCATCTTTTAACAATATAAAAAATGTTTACAGTTCAACGGGTCATCAAGAAGATTTGAACATATGGATTTGATTAAACCCTGCTGACAGACGGACATGGTTTATTCCCAGAAACCTAATTAACGTTTGATAGTTGGAGAAAAAAAAAGTTGACATTTAAAATGGCAACTGCTAACAATGTCTACTTGTCAAAATAACATACACGATTAGACCATAAAATTCCAAATGCTATTCATTTTCACTGTAGCATTTCTGTATATACTAACATACCGAAAGAAAAACAGCCTGTTCCCAGCATCTGCATCTTTTTTATAACAATATCAAAATGTTTACAGTTCAGTCATTTAAAGACAAAGATGTTCTACATGCATGATAAATAGTTTTTGACGTGTACGTTACCCTCTGGGGAAAAATGACGTGTACGTCACCTCCTGAAAACCGCAACGTGTACGTTACCGCACCCTTTGTCTTACGATATCTTTTAATATTCCTGAATAGTCATGTTAAATATTTGGTACAGGACTTTGGACAATGACAAGCTTTATTTTAAACCTAATTCCAGCGAAAATTCTCTGCAGAATCTGTGCTAGGTGCGTAACTTGTGAACAGACGTGTTCGTTACCAAAATATTTTGCATCTTTCGAATCGGTTGGGCAAGGATTACGTAAAAACGGGAGAGAGTTTCATCAAGTTACATATATCCGATGAAAGAGCTTTTTATTGCGGGGTTTATGCACGTTATCTCGTTTAAAACAATGGCGGATCAAAAAAGTTATAGTGAAAAAACATACCTGAAGCGGGCCTATTTTTAGCACTTTTGCGTGCACGTTATCCGATTTAGTCACGTGGTTTCCCCACCGTGTGCAAGCCTGCGACTTTTTCTATTTGCAAAGATGTCAACTACTTCGTCTGCATTGATTTCTCGCTCCTGATAAATGTTCATTAACCCGAGACCGCTCAGTCTCTCAGTTCCCATTGTGCTCCTCAGATATGTTTTCACCCGACGCATGGTAGAGAATGACCTCTCTGCGGTCGCCGTAGACACTGGCATAACAGTAAGAAGCATCATGCACATTCTGATGTTTGGAAATGATTCTTTCCGAGCCAGACGGAGACTAGCTGAAAGGTCCTCAGTGGCCATCGGACGGCCGTCTGCAAGTGTAGGGTCTGTCCACCAAGTTCGCCATCTTGCACATTCCCTCAAAAACGTCGCCTCGTCGACGTCTAAATTAGCCTGTACCCCTCTGAATAGTTCTCTGCAGTTTTCGACAGGTAGATTTGTTCTTTGCACCTGTGATATATCAAATATATATGACATGCTGTTGATTTAAAGAAAATTTATTATATCTTTAAATTCATTAATCGGCTGATCATGTATATAGTATGTTAAATACCTCTTTTTTACTTTATTTAGGCCTAAACATTATAATGTTCAATTCACACCTCACGTTCAAACAATACGAAAACAATTGATCAGACAATAACTCTTGAATGAATGAATGAATGAATGAATGAAATGTAGAGCTCTATAAAAGTGTTTCATATATTTTCACCTGGGATGGTATCAGCCATTGGACCTTGAATCCATCATTAGCCTGCATCAGTCTGTCGTTAAGCTCTGTGAGCATGTGGTCTAAGAACGGTAAGTACATGTTGACCTTCCAAAATGCAGATATCGTCTGCGCTGGAGCATTGGCGCGGTTTTGCTGGCGCCCAACATTCCTGGCCATGGACGGCTCAACACCAACGTCAGCGGCAATCATCACAGCCTTGTCATACAAGGTGTCCCATACGTCCTCACAAGCTCTGTCATTCTAAAAAAGTCAAGGACTTTGTAGATTTTATATTGAATTCGTACTGGTATCAAAAACGGCCAGAACAATAGCAGAAAGACAGTCAGCCAGACGCGCATGCACATGCACACATACAGCGGACCATGTAGTGTAACACATATTTTATGAAAAAGGTACAAAAACATATTGGTAGGCTGCCAAGGTATTAAAAAGTGATAGCTCTCTCCTAATAAAATTATACTGCTGTATAGGAGTGTTGTGCGACAAATTTTCGGATGTCCTGTATCGACCATACAAAGGAAATTGCGAAATAACGGTGTACCTGTAGCAGCCTTATCACAATCTTAGTATCGTTTGCAGCTTTGACCAGGTCACAGGTTTTGCTCTGCAGTGCGGTCGACAAGGAAACAAGAGCCGATAGGACGTGTTCGGCTGCTACCAACGACACAATAAAGCTGAACTGCAAGACTGATGTTTTATGCCCCGATGCCTTTGTGTCTCCGTCGTCAGCAAGCTGCTCAAGTGACGTCACAACTGTTCTAAAATTGTAAATGCGTAGCCAAATAATTTTCAAAAAAGAAATTTTAAATTTATAGACTATTGTTCTTACATAATCAAATTAACTGATAGCTTGTGTCAACTAAACTTCCGATGTATATTTTCTATAAGTAAAAATTTACTTCTTTCAAGTTTACCTGTAGGCACATAGGAATGTGTGAAGGGCGTCCGCACGTGCTGCCCATCTCGTTTCACAGAGAGACTGAAGACGCTTTCTCTCCTCCATATTGGCACGGCTCACGTCGTCAGCTTCCAACGTCTCTTTGAAGTTAAGGAGGCGTTTTGCAGAGTAATTAAATGCAAAGGCCACTGTTTGCACGATATCCATCATATTGCGGATGTACCCGATCTTGCATGCGTGTATAATGGCCAGGTTCAGACAGCGGGCCTTACAATGGGTATATATAGCTTCAGGGTACTGTGCTCTGATACGTGCCTGCACCCCTCTGTATATACCAGACATATTACTGGCTCCATCGTATCCTTGTCCGCGCATCTTGTCGAGATCAACTCCTGCATAAAAATAACACATCATTTGTCATAAGTAGTGGTAATTCTAAGACGATTCTGTTTTAAATGGTTTCCACTATGTACTCCATATAGAAGAATAATTCTTTGGAGAGAATAATGTAGAAAATTCTATACACTTTGAGATTATGCTAAGCGATTATCAAAAATAAATGCTATCTATACAGAATGGCTTCTTCAGCGTATCTGAGTGCACGTTTTGTGACACAAATCTGCAACATTATTGTATATACCGGTACTGTTTTATAAAATGAAAATTTTTTTAACAGTCGAATTAGCATATAACGGTGGTTTAGAGGTTAAGGTGTCTGCCGCTTATTTCGGAGGTTGCAGTTTCGAGCCACAACAGGGTCACGACCGTACATTCTAATATGACAGCAGTACTGGTTTTTCAGGATACGGACTCGATTCAAGCTTTCTTCACAGATATGGAGCTAAAATAAATTAGTATAAACTAAGCACGTAAATCGTTTAGAAGCTAATGATTGCTTACCGTTCATATGTATACAAAAATGACTTACCTAGCTCCTGAAGATTCTGGAGGAATGCTGTCGCCAAAGCCTCCCCCTTCGTGCTAGCACACTCTGCAAATCCAATGAAGTCCTCGCGAACTTCGTCCTCGTGTACGTAGCGGACACAGAGGGCCATCTGCTCCATTGTAGCAGCATCCGTTGCTTCGTCAGCAATAAATCCGAAAACGCCAGCTGAGTTACAACTGTTTACTATTTGGCTTGATATCATATGTCCGATGATTCCAATCAGTTCATTCTGTATGTTAGGGGATGTGTACATTGTGCGGGGGTCTCCTTCTTGCAGATGCGTATTTAACACAGTGTTGTGTTTAGCCTGAAATTTCAGTAGAGCCTTGAAATTTCCCATATCATCTTCATGCCCTCGTAAAGCAATGTTCTGTCTACCACAAAACACTATAGTGTCAACAATCGCGGTAAGGATAAGGCGATTTTTTTCAACAAGAACGTTGTATTGAGTGGTAATGGAACACTCGATATCTTTTTTCTCCCCTCTCATTACAGCTAGGAAATTGTCGGCTCCAATTTCCTGATCTGCGTGATACACAGAATTTTCGTGTTTTTCAATTATCTTTTTGATGTTGCTCCAATCTGAAACTGGAACTTTCGACAGGGCTTTGCATCTTGCGTCTTGCTCGCCAAACAAAAAACATGGTGCACAGTAAACCCCATCAGCAGAGACTGAGTATTTTAGCCACTTGTGCGTGGTGAACCAGCCCGCCTGTGCCTTCCGTAGTTTCCCACCATTGAACCTTAAATAAAACGCATAAATATTTTTGTGAAACAACAATACCTGCTTCGATTACTTTTTCATGAAGTATACTTTACAATACAGAAAAAATGACATTCTTGCCCACATACTTCGTTTAAATCGGGTTTCTTTTAAAGCGCATATTTTTGTATATTACAATACCGTCTGTCTAATAAATATTAATGTAATATACTGCAAAATAATCGCATTATTAAACTTATTCTAAAACTGTTCTGGGCTATTTCGATAAATGTATGTTAAGGTTTGAACAGCTTCGGGAGAATAAAATACAAACCTAGTTGGAAACTTGTATTCCTGGGCATCCCATTGCTCTGACAACAGCGCTAACTTATCATCACATGACAAGCTAACAGATGATTCAATAAAAACATCAGGGTATGGTGGAGACGACATTTCAAAATTTCCCGCTCAGGAGAACTTGTTTACAAACATCATTCGGATACCGTATATAAACAGCGATACTATGTAAAGGGGGACAACAACGTACACACTTTACATATACTGTTAGAAAAAGAAAGCGAGTAGGCTTTGAAGATCAAATCTCAAAACATAGGCGTAGGAGCAGGGGGGGCCAGCGGGGGCCAGGCCCCCCCCAAAGCTAGGAGAGGGGGGGCCAAAGTATAGTTTGGCCCCCCGAATATTTTGGAAAAGAGATATAAATTGCAGTCTAATATAACATTTACTTAGCATCATATAATTCTTTTCAACCTGATTTCTGATTTGCATTTGGCCTTCCCTTGTATTCTGACTAAAAATGTCTCTTTCCGTAGTGTGAGTACTGAAATCTGTACGCGCCACGCCAAGAATCGTTTACATTTTATAAAAATAATATATCATTGAGCGCAATCACTACAGTTCCGGTTTGAGCGTCTGCAAAATCAATGTAGGCCTAACTATTAAGCCTGTTTACGCATGTAAACGTTATGTATTTTTTTGTTTTTCATTGTCCATTCAAGGGAAATGATATTTCCACAACTTTATACCACAATTAGACAAATGCAGTGCTAACTGATTGTATGTCCAGGGCTTCAACAGAAGAATGTAAAAAAATGGCACACTTAATTAGAACAATACATAATATGACTGATTATGACAGTTCAGTGCCTAGTCGTATGTGTATCATCAGAATAACTCCATGATTGCTAAAACATAAAGGCTTGAGGGGCCTATGGCCCAATTAATCCCTGTACAAGGCTTTGAGGCTTTGTCACAAATAATGTACTGAGGATACCTTGCCGCTAACCCCCCCCCCCCCCCCCCCCCCCCCCACACACACACACATAAACCGCCGGTCGAAAAGGTTTGGCCCCCCCAAAGTTAAACTCGCTCCTACGCCCATGCAAAATTGTTTAAAAATGTTTTATTACAGTTTTGGGTTTTGGAAATGTGTTTTAATTTCGTCAGTGATGTAAAGATTACCCCTAACCCGGGTAAGGGTTCAATTTTTATTGCATTTTTCGCCTTAAAATCATTTTCATTTTTTCAAGCCTTTTTTTTATTTATACGCACGGGCGTATAGGCGTATGGGCAGGTACGCCCCTGTTTTTTGTTTACTTTCACCAATGATAATAGAGAACAATATGTAATTTGATTTTGATAAAGTTTTCCTGAATTATTATTTCTTATAACTAATGTCATAGCTTTCAGTATAGCAAATGAATAAGATAATCGAATTTGGTGTGAAAACAGTTTACTGTATGTTAATAATAACATCAGGTAAAGTAAATGTTTTCACAGAGTTCTAGTCTGAATGTCTGAAATCCATTTACAGTTCTTAAACAGAAAAAAAATAATGTTTTTAACATCATACAACCATCAAACAATTCATTAAGTCTATATAAGTAACACATATCTCTCTCAATGTTTGTCCGAATCCTTAACCATAAACCTGGGTTTATCAGGTCATTCTAAAAATAGACACAGGGGCTGATTAGAGAATGTGCTATTGCACATTTGAGCTCAGAATCTACATAGACGTTTTAACCCACTTCCAACACCTAATGTTCATATTTTACATCAATATTGCTCATTTGCTGTAATATAAAATCCATTTTATGTCCATTAAATGCACCTAGTCACTTTATTCATAAAACGTACCGAGGCTAAACATATGAAATGTCCCTTACCTATCATCACAAAGTGCTTATAGAATGCGTGTTGATATTAAAGGGAGGTAATAAATATTTGTTTAGGCAACTTTTGTTTCAATGATTTATGTCAATAAAAATAAACTAAGTACACATTGATAAAATAACTATTTTGCAAGGCTTTATATCTTCTTTTAATATGTTTGTGGTGATTTTTAAACTGTTCTGGAATATTTTACAGGGCAACTATATATTCAGATATTTGTTATTGTTATACTGATCAGTAGGTCAAATTAAACGAAGTACAGGTATTACGGCTGTCACTCTGCTGTATGCTAATAATGTTTGAATGTCCAGACCGACCGTTTGGGCTACCAACACATAATAACTGGTGAGTTATGACCGGGAGATCAGGCTACGGACATAATCTGAGTAGTGTGTACACTGGCCTCAATTAAAAACTGCAGAATTTCAGTGGCACAAAATATAAGTATAATAGGGAAAATAAAGCTTATGACTGGCGTATCCATCGTTTAGTTTTTAGGAGATACCAGTAAAAGTAGTCCCAACTAGTGATGGTGATCTGGTACTGGAAAATGATCTGACAACCGCAGGGTTATCTGTCACCCTCCTGGTTGGTGATCTGGCGACCTGGCACCCTATGCTAAACTCACATAGGGTGCTATAAGCCTCCAGATAATCTACTTTTAGTAACATAACCAGAGTGCCAGATCACCGCCCTTTAATACTGACAAGGAAAATACTTGTTACAAAGATGACGTCATAAAGACGTCGAAGTCCTTGGCCGGAATGGTCAAAAATTAAACTTATGCACGGAATCAGTGGAAATATCCGATGATCACAATGCTGCTTCAAAAGCAGAGCAAACAGTTGGGATAATGCAAGTCGGAATGAAAAACAGAAAGGTCTGTTACTTAACTCTTATAGAATTATTGGAAATTAGTTGTCCTTAAGATAAGCCAGACATGTTTTTTTTTTCTCAATTTTTGCTCAAAAGTTTCGGAAAAGGGTAATTAAAACAGTTCCTGTTTTCGCACGAATGTCTGGCCACCACGTCACTACTATTTCTGTATAAGGTACAGATACATAAGGCCCTACATTATTTTTTATGATACAATGATTGCCTCATATAATTATATGTAGGCCTAATTGGCGGACATTCCCGCTCCCCCTTAAACGTGGTATTTTTAAATAAAACATACCAGTCTAGCAAGAATTTGCTAATTTGGCAATAGGAGTCTGGTTAAAGATCATGGATTTTACCATAAAATGAAATTCTTTTTTACACAATGTGAGTCAACTAATTTACACTTCAGAAATCTTCATGTCATTGGATTTATTTCATATATTTGAAAAGTTCACACATGTATAGTGATAAAGAGAAATCGAACAGATATAGCTAGGAGATTTATTCTGTAATTTTGTGTTCAGGCTAGAAAAAATAATCAGCTTGCAGATCAGATACTTATTTTACATTACGATGTATTCAAGAAAAAAATAGATTTTCATTTACTGTTTTTGCTTCAAATATAAGTCAAAATGTCATTTGCTGTCATCAGTTAAAAATATCCTAATAGGATACTCCCGACCCCTCTACCCTACATCACCTCTGTGTACTATATGCACCAGGTACGCGCCTGACCAGCGTTACGACACAAAGGAGTTATTAGAGTTTGGAATCAAATTTCACTGAATTTTTCTTATAATCATAATGACACATATCATTTAATCCATTACTTTTTAATACATGTAAGCAGTTCTGTGTCGCCGTTCTTACTTTTTTTCACAATTTCATTACTTGGAAGGGCTTAATGTAATGTTTTCATAGTTTGTTGCCCAACCCATTTACTTTGTTTTGTTTAAATATTTTGTATCTATTTGCATGCATACATAGGCAGTCAAATATGGTTAGAAATTTTTATAAATAGGGCTTTCCAAACACAAAGTATGTAGCAATTTATATGTAACTTATATGTTGATTGTATTGTATTACCGATTAATTCAAATAAATTTTAAACGAAAGAATATAAATATGCATGTCATGTAAAATTAATGAAAAATCGTTACCTTTTTCTGTCATTTTTTGTAGATAAAGGTTAACCCGATACAACAGTTGATATACAAATAACTACAATGTATATATAGATTAAATGAAACGAAGGTGCGTGCTTTTGTATATTATCTCGTAGGTTAACTTAACTTCCAGATAGCAGACAAGTGTACAAGTATTGTTACATTATCATATATGAGTGTGAGGTTATCTAACAGCGTTGAGTACATTACCTAATTATTGCCAGAAACTACGGAAGCCTATTAGGGACATTTTGTCTTAGTTTTTATGCATTACCTCTAGACTAGCCACTAGACTGATAATAACTGTATTAAATTTTTTTCCTTTTTTGACGAATTCAATTTCATAGAGACAAAAGCCAGTCTATTTTAGAGATTTTCACATAGGACTGATGTATGATATTGGACATAGGATATAGACTGGCTCAGTTCACTACATTCAATCATAAAAATGTAAAAAGATATATCATAGTCTAGGAGCTAGTCTACATTACCTCTTATGTGTGATGTATTATGCGTTACGTATTACTTATTACCTCTTAGATTATACGCGTAAGATAGAGGTGAAGCGGGAAATATGAACTGAATCCTTTATATGTGGAATGTATAAAGTTTTCTTTCACAAAGTTCGATCGAAAAGCTGTTAACTGGAATCTACATTCCGCATGAAAAGCCTGATCTAATGTACTTTGTTACCAAAGTATTTGATTTGTATGATTTTGGCAAGAAAGATAGCTAAGAAGATGTCAATATATGCTGTGAAATGTGTGGTTCCCGTAGGAAGATATAATTATAGTCAAGACTCAGAATGTCCATACATGTACAAGATGCCATATAGAGAGCTATTAACACTGATTGAAGAAAAGTTTGATTTAATCACTTATTAACAAAATGAAAAGATCTTTCATTTTATTATATTATTTTTCCTTGTATCTGTGAAAATAAAGGTACTATTGGATATGATTTGGTTAGGGGACACTTCTATGACGTTTAAATCAATTCCTTTGCATCAGAGAAACTGTATGTAAATTTATCTTGGGCTTAGAACATTTTCATCGAAATTCTTAGTTGAAAAAGGGACACTAAACTGCCGAAGTGATACATGTATATGTTTTGTTTTTAGATGTTGGTGTAAGGTGTTAAATGGCTTTTAATACTGGTGAAGTTATAAATACTTCAGTCCTTAGTGCGGCGCGAACTGCGAATTCCTACTTAAGTCTAATTTATCAGCTCTTGCATTTATAAAATGTACATACTTTTGCATTAGGTATTTCATCTTACATCTTATGTCTAAGGTATTAGGCATTAAGTATTTCATCTTATGTCAAAGGTATTAGGAATTTGGTATTTCATCTTATGTCTAAGGACTTATATACTTTAAAAAAAAAGAAGAAAAAAAGAAAAGAAACAGAAAATAAGAAATGGATTTTATTTAGTCTGTTTATGGGCAGTAATGAAATATATAATGCTTCAAGACAGCAAACTTAAATAAATCACTAGGAAATAACAAATGGGTTTAACGAGTCTGTTGATGGGCAGTAATGAAATACACAATGCTGCATATGTCCTTTTGCACCAGTTTAAGCAGTCCTCTATTTTTAGGAACAGCCAACCCCCGATTTCTTTTTTTTAACTAAGTCACGGTCTGGTTTTGTAAACTCAAACCACAATACCAGATGTACAACGTAACATGTTTAATAACAATCCTAGGTCTGATGACTCTAGTTTAAATACTTTTTGAGATATACATGACATATATTCGGACAGACGTACGGACAAGAACAATTTTAGGACTCCCATAAAACAACAAGAAACAAAAGCTGTCTGTTGACAGTGCACTCGACTATTCGAAGAATTGATGGAAGTATGGGTTCAAAATATTAAGATTTTTTGACAAAAAGAAAAAAATATAGATAAGACAAACAATCTACCTGTATTTGTGGATCTGGATATATCTTGCACTATATGGCAATGTGTGGCCATGATGGTAAGCAAGTGTTTAAAGTTTCGAAGTTATATATCAAACATTTTAGACAAAATATGGAATTGTATGCGAAACGTAACTAATTTTTATGCCAAAAGAAAACGCCATGACTGAGCTAAAGACCATGTCCTAGCTATGTAGTCTTGCCTACATATGTTTACCATGATGGTAAACAAGTGTTTATCAGAAAAAGTTGTTTAAAGTTATTTCTGTTTCTGTCTCTAAGAGCTTCAGAAAGGGATCAAATGCCTCGTGTTTAAACTACAGACAAAGTTTGATGAAAATTCAGCAAAAAACTTCATGAAAAAAAATGTTTAAAGGTATTTCTTTGTTTAGCTCTAGAGGACCCTACGAGGGGATCATTGTACGTTTTGAAACAAATTTAGAAATGACCTTATAATGGTGGTACAGACCAGGTTTGATCAAGATCTATCATGCTGTTCATAGCAGAAGTCGTTTAAAGCTTTTTTCTAGTTTTAGCTCTAGTGATCACCAAAAGGGGTAAAGTGCCACAATCAGTAATCGTTAACATCCGCCAATTTTGTTTCCCTATTGAGAACTAGGCAAATCTAACTTTTGATAAGTAACACACAAGATATAACACCTAAGAGGTAATACGTAACATGTAAGAGGTAACTGATAGCACGTAACACATAATATGTCATACAAAAGAGGTTATGCATAAAAACTACTAAAAAAGACAAAATGTCCCTAATAGGCTTCCGTAAGAAACTTATTTGGACGGGGCAAATACTGAGATAAAGAAAAAGGCGGCTTTTTAAGAGGAATGTCTTACCGAAATTCTCTGTGTTTCTGGGTTCTCTCCAAAACTACACTTTGAAATTCCCTGCCATGCCGAATCGCAAACCTCGATTTGCCAGAAATATCTATATTAGAAAAATACAATTTTTGTGTTAAAAGTCTATAAAAGCCCGAGGGATGTGATGCTTTTCGAAACCTTTGTATTGTCGCTACTCTTGCATGAAAACTCATGACAGTAACAGTAATTGTATTGTTTTATAGGTGATGACTTTACAATTCCGGTATAATTTCTAATTACCATTATGGAAACGGCCACGTGTTTTGAACATCCATAGCCGGTGTTACATAAAATTTTGACCCCGTTGAAAATTGACCCCATGGGTCATTTTTCAACGGTTTACTGATCAATTTTCAACGTAGAAAATTGACCCTTCCCGTAAAAATTTGAACCTCGTTGAAAAGTGATCAACTAAAGTCAGGTCATATTTCAACGTTGAAAATTGACCCTTCCCGTTATTTAATGACCGACCCACGCGTAAAAGTTTGACCCTCCTTGAAAAGTGATCAACTATAGTCTGGTCATATTTCAACGTTGAAAATTGACCCTTCCCGTTATTTAATGACCAACCCACGCGTAAAAATTTGACCCTCGTTGAAAAGTGATCAACTTTAGTCGGGTCATATTTCAACGTTGAAAACTGATCCTAATAATCTTATGCAATATGCCTATTACCATACAGATGAAAAATTAATATTTCTGTATTTTTTTCTCGGAACTTTAAGTAATGAACATTTAGTTATACATTCGAGCGCGCAACGAGCTATAATGATACATAATTATTCATCGGCAATAACCCTGACTCTGCAGATACTGGTCAGAAATAGATGTTTTAACCCAGTTACAAATCTTTGAATGCTTATTAATGAACTAATCATCTACAGGTGGGTCATTTTCAATGTTAAATTCAAAAGCTCTCATCGATTTGTGGCCGTTGGTTCGAGTGACAGTACTGACCTGGTTGTTTATTACTCATAATTGTATCACTTGTGTGTCAGACAAAAAAGAAAGTATTTGTTTTCGTATTTAACAAGAGAAATTGCCTAGTGTAAGGTAAAACACTATATCAGTTTTTGGTGGCCAATTTGGCAAAATATTTTGAAAACATTTCTCTAGTTAGATCAAACGAAACATAAAAACCCTTTTCAGATTTCGAAGAAATTATCCGATCGGGCACCTTTAATTCCATGCATTCAGCGGAGAGTAGGACACTTTATGACTTCAGCCGTTTTGTGACGTGGGCAATCTCGGTAACTGGATGAGGGGGATTATATTACCGACAAGTACGAAAGTTGCTGCAAGATGCAGCAAAAGGAAACTCCGCACCAAACAAAGCAGTGTATGTAGTACTGACAGAACTTGAGATGATATAACGATACTTGTGTCTTTGTTGTACACCATAAGCAAACAGACATTCTGATGGTGTTTCATGAATGTTGGAGAAAAAATATTGTCTTTATAGAGTGAGCAGGATTTTTATTGTTGTCAATACATCGGATGTAAAAGCTTGCTAACATTAATAATTCAACGCTCTGAGTGGGGCTCGAACCTACATCGGTGTATGGCAAGTGATTCGAAGTCAGGCATGTCATTTTGCGCAGTCTTGAAAAGATGACGTTAGTGGTCTTGTTGGAAAATATCAGGGACATAAATAGATACACTTTTCCTATAGATAGACAGCAGAGATATTGAGAATAAAAACACCCTTGGAAATATATGTTAAAATTTTAAAACAGTCCGTTAGAAATGAGGGGTGGTGCATTCAGGCTTCCATAAACGAGAAAACTATAATTACCCTTATAACACATATATTTGTTTTCGATTTTATGTTATTTGTTAAGACAGTCACTAGGCATCAGTGACTGATTCTTGCAACTTAGTGTCACATACGTATGGGTTTTATGACTATGGACTATGAATACCTTAAGTAATTTTCGTGTGAATGTGATGACCCTCTGTTTAAATCGTCGGCAAGGCGGGAGAAATTCGTCTGATAAATTTTTTTGTCGTGACAAGTAAAATGTGAAATAGATAACTATAAAATGCATGTGGTCATTCTGAACAGAATTATAAGAAACTTATCTAAAAGCCATATCTGTACATTCTATAAATGAATTAAAACCGTAGATTATACACATTTGTAAAGTTAAACATCCTAATCATGAGATAAAATATTTCGAACCTGGCATTAGGACGCATAAAGACAAGATTTTTCAATGTAAAAGAATAAATCTCTATGTGTTACAGAAATATCACTTACTAATATCTTGTTATGATAGGAAAAGGTGCTCCTGTGTGGAGGTCTTGATGTGCCTACACCCACCCACCTGTCGAAAATCATTGTGTTAAACTTTCGCTGTCCAACCGCTCGCCGTGGCCCAGTGGCTAAGGCGTCCGCCTTGGGATCGGGAGGTCGGAGGTTCGAGCCCCATGGGGACCGTTCGTCCGAGGAATGTTTGTCATGCGACTGGTTCCGATAAGGCCGGTTCGTGAGCCGTGACTAGTTAAATGAATGGTTACCGACTTCTATCCGCCTGGCGCCTGGCATAGTGGTAGGAGTTGGGAGGTAATTGGTACGCACTATAAATGTGTCTTATAAGCCAAATTGGCCGGCCCTTTCAAGAGGGGTGACATTATGATAAACAAGACCTTTACCTTTTTATAGATGATCTCGCCTACCTCGGCAAAATTGTCAGTTTGAGCCCGGACTCGGCCTTGTGAAATTATTTTTAAAGAAGCTATCCAGCAAGTCTGCGATAGTTTCTGGTTCTTTCCAGTAAGTGTGTTTCTCTACTACAAACAGATGATCTCCGACGTTTTACTTAATTTTAGCTAACCGTTAAAAATTGACCCCATTACTTATCAAAATTTAACGACTTATCAGGTCTCAACGACTTTTTGATCAAAATTTAATATTGAAATGGTCAACGGGGTCAAAATTTAATGTTAAAGGTCATCATATGAGATACAGCAAATGAGTCCGAAGCGCAACGTATGGTCAAAGTCTATCAGTCATGGGATTTAATCGGCATTTGTGTGAACTTTCCCCAAAAAATAATGTAACATGCAAAAATCTCAACTTGGTCTCATCATTTTTTCGGAATGTTTATCATATATATTGCTACACAGAACAGTAGTGCGGCGCAATGACCCGGCAACTTAAATGAACTCGTACAAAACATGTTTGACACAGTCTTACACAATTCACTCAACCTTTGTGATTTAATCAACGCGTTATTCCCGAGGCACCGTTCATTCTCAGTTCACTTAGCACGTGACTTTCGTGACAACATATTGTTATTGTTATAGCCAGTCCGGGTTTTCAGAGAGGCGAGTCAACAAAATGGTATGTAATTTTTTTATTCTGTGTTTTCTTTTCTATTTTCTTTCTATTGCTGTCGTATTTCTTTTCTCATTTCTTCCGTTAAACTTGTAGATGATTCATTTTGTGGTTTTCGCCCATCTTAACCTGTGATTGTCATTCAAATTCCTGTAAACGCAAGAAACTATTTCTAGAGAAATATCTAATACAACAGTTTGTTTTCTTAACACTGATTATAAAGATTGATTCCAAAGAATATTCATTAGCTTTAATGTATTTTAAATACTGGGGGTGAAAAGCCAGTCGTCCTCGAGATTTTTTCAGCACGCATTCATTCCGTGTAGGGACCGATGCCATTATTATGCACAAACTATATAGGTATGATGGAATTTTCACCTGTACTTTTTGCTATTGCCTGAAGTGAACGGTTGCTACAGAAACAATCAAATTATGTATTGTGCACGTATTTTTTACTGGAAACATGTTTTATAAGTCTTATTTATATGACTGTGACAACAACTTGGCATCCATGAAATATTGTGCAAAAAGGGACGCATGGCGTGGCTTACAACAGACTTCCGCTCTACCACTTAAATTGAGAATTAATTTGATAATATTGATTTAAAATAAAGTTATATACTGTTCTATTACACCATATGTTGTCAAACCATTATCTACATCTACGGAGATACTCCGAACAATCAATTTCTGATCATAACTGGGAGGTCGGGGCAGTTGTTAAAAAACATGTTGCAATGTTACATGATACATGATATTCATGTTGTTAAAAGAGTAAGAGCAGTAATATATACAACTTGTTAAAAATAAAAACAAGATGATGACATTAGTACAATACAAGTCTAGGTCAGATATGAAGCACTGAAGGTTCACACTGTCCTTTATATTATAAGGTAAGGCGTTCCAGTATCTGATTGTGCGGGGAAAGAAGGAGTTCATATGATATTTTCTAGAAGATGGAATGATAAAGTTTAAATTTCTAGAGGTTGTCAGTTGTCTATAGAGACGAGGTCGTGTGATATTTTATACAACATAATTAAAGATGCATGTATTCTCCTTTGTTCTAATGACTGCCATTTAAGAGTTTCAAGCATTGATGTTACGCTGCTTTGGTATGAGTAGTCATTCATAACATATCTGGCTGCGGCTCTTTGTACCTTTTCTATCTCATATGTTACGTTTTTCTGCCATTGATGCCATTATGGTGATACAGCATTCTAATTGTGGCCGGTTGTTTTGTAGGCAGTTTCTTTAATATTACGTTTATTACATTGTACATTTCTTTTTATAAATCTGAGGGTATTATTAGCTTTTGAAGATGTAAATTCAATATGTTTTTCCAACAAATAGACAAATATCGTTAATTGGTTTATATTAGGGCCAACTTTTAACGGTAGCCATATCCTGGAATACAGATTCCGGGTCTTTCTATCGATTGCAAAGTATCATACAAGTATAAACAAATATTTTAAAACTGCCTTCATAGCTTTACCTGCAAGTAAGACCTTTACGTTTAAAGGTCCAATACTAAGGAAAGTGAACATTTTAATTTCTTTTAAAAAGCACAGAAACTATTTCATTTTATTGGAAAATGAAAGTTGGTATGTAAAAATTCGAAATAAATCGCAGTATATGTACAATTATTTTTATATGAAGTATGAAGAAAGTTAAAAAGACCTGGGGGGTCATTCTGTCGATTCATTGAAATTTCAACATAATACACATACATTTCTTTGAGTTCCAAAGACCTTCTGTAAATTTTGACCTGCCAATCTTCATTATTTAGTGTCTTGCAGAAGTCTATGCACTGGCTATGAAAAAAAATGCCAACTCACTTTCCCTTAGTAATGGACCTTTAACAAATCATGTTTTACTTTTGCAGTTTTCCAGTTGCTATGGTGGCATTATTGCATAGATGAGAGATCATCCATAATTCAGTAACAACATAGACTGACGTGGTTTCAGATTTGGAGCAGGAGGGGTGTGTATTTTTTCCTTTTTGTTTGTCGGATTTTTGAGAAAAAGTCTACGCGGTATTGTCGTCACTTGATCGTCGGCGTCGGCGTTTGTTAATTTTTTGTTTAGGTCCGCCTTTTCTGGTAAACCATAAGAGCTACAGCTTTGAAACTTTGCGCACTTGTTTGTCATCATTAGGTGACTGTGTAGGCCAAGAACCACATATGTGATATGTATTTTGTCAAAATGATGGCCCTTTTTGTAATTTCTTAGTTAAAGATTTTGGTTAGGTCCCCCTTAAAACTGTACCAACTACAGCTTTGAATCTTTGCACACTTGTTTATCATCATTAGGTGACCGTGTGTAGGCCAAGAACCATAACATAACTCTGATATGCATTTTATCAGAATTATGGCCCTTTTTGTACTTCAAAAATTTGAGTTTCTTGGTTAAAACTTTTATTTAGGTCCACCTTTTCTTAAAACTATACGAGCCTCAGCTTTGAATCTTTGCGCATTTGTTTATCATCATTAGGTGACCGTGTGTACATACAGATCATGGACTAAGGTATTGTCAGATCTGGAGTATAAATGGTGTGTATGTTTTCATATTTTCTTTGTCTGGAATATCTAAGGTACCCCTAAGGTACCCCTAGAATTAATATAGGTTTCGATTTTTACACATAAGTTTCAGTTTTTTTCCTAAATACTAAAATGGGTAGCCACGGAAACATACGTCTAGGCAATGAAATAAATGGATGGCAGCTGTTCAGATGTAACATGTTATATATTTTGGAAAATACAGGGAAGGTACATGTATGTTTACTTTTTATCCCTCGACGAAAGTCGGAGGGATATAGTTTTGGCGTTGTCCGTCCGGAGCCATATCTAAGAAATGGTTGGGACTATTTATATAAAACTTCATATACATATTAACCACTATGATTTTTTGCGGCCCGCCAAGTTTCAGTCAGATTGCCTTAGTAACACCAGAGTTATGGCCCTTAAAAGTTTCTAGTGTTAACTATATAGGGTACTATAAATATGGCAATTTCTGCATCTTAACTTTTGATATATTTGACCTAGAACTATGAAACTTAAACAGAATTTAGATCACCATAATGTGGTTGTGTACACACAATTTCGTTCTGATTTATTCTGTAAATTAAGAGTTATTGCCCTTTAATTGTATAAAAATCCACATATTTGTACATAACAAACTTACCATTTGGCAGAATTTCATTAAATTTCTTTCATTCTTTTCCATGAACATTTATTGTAAACATGTGAAGTTGTGTACCCACACATGGTCAACCCCTTACCTTGATCACTCCCCCCCCCCCCCCCCCCCCCCCCCCCCCACCACAAAAAATCATTCCTTAATTATGTCTCCCCTAGGAGACATATTGTTTTTGCCCTGTCCGTCCCTCCGTCCGTCCGTACGTCACACTACATTTCCGAGCAATAACTGGAGAGCCATTTGACCTAGAATATTCAAACTTCATAGGGTTGTAGGGCTGCTGGAGTAGACGACCCCTATTGTTTTTGGGGTCACTCCGTCAAAGGTCAAGGTCACAGGGGCCTGAACATTGAAAACTATTTCCGATCAATAACTAGAGAACCACTTGACCCAGAATGTTGAAACTTCGTAGGATGATTGGTCATGAAGAGAAGATAACCCCTATTGATCTTGGGGTCATTCCGTCAAAGGTCAAGGTCACAGGGGCCTGAACATTGAAAACCATTTCCGATCAATAACTAGAGAACCACTTGACCCAGAATGTTGAAACTTCATAGAATGATTGGCCATGAAGAGTAGATGACCCCTATTGATTTTGGGGTCACTCTGTCAAAGGTCAAGGTCACAGGGGCCTGAACATTGAAAACCATTTCCGATCAGTAACTAGACAACCACTTAACCAAGAATGTTGAAACTTCATAGGATGATTGGTCATGAAGAATAGATGACCCCTATTGATTTTGGGGTCACTCTGTCAAAGGTCAAGGTCACAGGAGCCTGAACATTGAAAACCATTTCTGATCAATAACTAGAGAACCACTTGACCCAGAATGTTGAAACTTCATAGGATGATTGTACATGCAAAGTAGATGACCCCTATCGATTTTGGGGTCACTCCATTAAAGGTCAATGTCACAGGGGCCTGGACATTGAAAACCATTTCCGGTCAGTAACTTGAGAACCACTTGACCCAGAATGTTGAAACTTAATAGGATGATTGGTCATGCAGAGTAGATGACCCCTAACGATTTTGGGTCACTTTGTGAAAGGTCAAGGTCACAGGGGCCTGAACATTGAAAACCATTTCCGGTCAGTAACTTGAGAACCTCTCGACCCAGAATGTTGAAACTATATAGGATGATTGTTCATGCAGAGTAAATGACCCCTATTGTTTTTGGGGTCACTCCGTTAAAGGTCAAGGTCACAGGGGCCTGAACATTGATAACCAGTTCCGATCAATAACTTGAGAACCACTTGACCCAGAATGTTGAAACTTCATAGGATGATTGAACATGCAGAGTAGATGACCCCTATTGATTTCGGGGTCAGTTTATTAAAGGTCAAGGTCACAGTGGCCTGTTCATGTAAAATCATTTTTTGGAAATAACTTGAGAACCACTTGACCTACAATGTTGAAACTTAATAGGATGATTGGACATGCAGAATAGATGACCTCTATTTATTTTGAGGTCATTTAATCAAAGGTCAAGGTCACAGGAGCCTGAACAGTGACTTGAGAACCACTAGGCCAAGAGTGTTGAAATTTAGCGGGATGACTGGACATGCCAAGTAGATGATCCCTATTGCAGCCGACCATCAGTGTCTCTTTGACTTTTGCTCCTGACCCCTATTGACTTCTTGCCTATAGGACTTTGCATTGGGGGAGACATGCGCTTTTTTACAAAAGCATTTTCTAGTTTAGATTTTTTTTCAAACAAACTTCATATACATGTTCACCACTTTGGGGTTATGGGGCCCATCAAGTTTCAGTCAGATTGCCCAAGCAACACCAGAGTTATGGCCCTTAGAAGGTTCTAGTGTTAACTATATATTATAGGGTACTATAGATATGGAAATTTCTGCATCATAACTTTTGATATATTTGGCCTTGAACTATGAAACTTAAACAGAATTTAGAGCACTATAATATAGCTGTGCACACACAATTTCGCATGGATTTCTTTTGTAACTTCAGAGTTATTGCCCTTTAATTGTCTTCCAGGCTAAGGAATAATCATGTTGGTACAAAAATGCAGCATTTGAGCCTGACTAGGTCAAAAGGGACTGTTACAAGAAAATGTTTATCCTGATGATATTTAATGTGTATGCCTATGTGTTCTATGTCAAAACATGATCATACAGCGATACAGGGCCATCATGGCCCTCTTGTTATTTTCTGTGGCAACAAATTTGATATATTTATTTCTCTTTTTACACATGCCTCCCTGTATCTATACATTTAACAGGGTTACTGTGAACACTTACCACCAAATCTTGGCAATGGTATGTATGGATGACCGACGTTTAGATGTTCAAAGTTTTACAACGATTTTGGTTCATATAGGGTGTGTATGTTTACTTTTTCTTACATGTGGCAACACTTTGGTATATTTGTTTCTCTTTTCACACATGTCTCTCTATATGTATACACGCAACAGGGTCACCATGGGAACGTACCGCCACAAAATACATATAGACAATGACTGACGTTCAGATGAGCAGATTTTAGAGCATATACGGTTAGTACATGTACGTCTACATTTCCTTTTATGTGGCGACGATTTGATACATTTGTTTTTGTTTTTACACATGCCTTTCTGTATTTATACATTCAACTTTAACAGGGTTACCATGGAAACGTACATCACTACCTAGGCAATGGTATATTGGATGGGCAACGTTCATATGTACAAAGTCATACAGCAGATTTTAGAGCACTAACTTCTACATCTAGGCAAAAGTATAAATGGATGACAACGTCCAAACCCACAAACAGCAGTGAGAGAAATCCTGCAACCGATAACGATCACGTGACAAACGCTTAGCTTTAAATTGTCTAAGCTTTGCTAGGACCCGTAAATGAATTCAGGCAAAACTTGAATATAAACAAACATCTGGATAATATGTGCGGTTATTGAAAACTCAATCTACCTTGCATGTGTTTTGCTGCGTAATTCTTGGTGTTCGGTGTTTGCTGTTTTGTCAGGGATTTGTTTGGCTATTTGATGGTGTTTGTGGTGGTTTTGGTGTTTGTTGTGGTGTTTGTAGTGGTGTTTTGGTGTTTGTTGTGTTGTTGGTGTCTTCCATGTGGTCTTCTCGGTTGTATTCGATCATGTTTGTGTTGTTTTGTTAAAATGGGCGTTTGGTGCGAATTGTATGTCGCCTTTAGTTCTTCATCGTTCGTTCCGTTACAAGGTGAATTTCTTTTTGCCACTAGC
Organism: Mercenaria mercenaria; assembly: GCF_021730395.1. Taxonomy (NCBI): domain Eukaryota; kingdom Metazoa; phylum Mollusca; class Bivalvia; order Venerida; family Veneridae; genus Mercenaria; species Mercenaria mercenaria. Next base: position 68,538,616 of record NC_069366.1, read on the forward strand.
AGTACATTATAAATAGATTTATTCATGTACACAAAAACTGCTTTGTGATTAATTTCTTTTACGTTTCCCATCAGTTTTAGATAGCTGCAAAGACATGTCATGAAATTTGCAGACGACAGATATTGGGTGCAGGCGAGATCTGGGTTGAACGCGCGAAAGATGCAAAGACTTGCCATGAAATATGCAGACGACAGACAATGCGGTGCAGACGAGATCTGGGTTGAACGCGCGGAACTGTTTTGTTTTATTTCTGCATTTTACGCTTTTTGTTTTGTATTTCTTTTTTTCTACTAGAATGCAATGGTATGTGTACTTGAAGAAAAAAAGACGCAGACGGACAGGACATGGAGATGCAGACCAAGCAAAATGTGCGTTTCTCTTTATGATGAACAGGTATGTATATTGCTACTTATGTTATCCTTTTTTTGTATGCATTTTATCAACTTTTTGTCTGATGTTTACAAGCACGTGTGAATATATCATGTTGTAGACAATGCAATGGTTCAGTGGATGGTGCAGCTCTGGTACATGATATTGACTACAAGCACGTGCGTGGATGTCATGTTGTAGATTTCACAGTGGTTAAGTCGGTGCTGCAACTTGATCCTTTTTCTAAGGTATGTAATTTTTCTGACAGGTACAATAAGATAATTTCGTTTGATAGCTTTTTTTGCAGTTTATATTTTCTGGTTATCGTATGGTCGTACATGGTTTTAATTTTTTTATTTTTAACTCATTACTGTTAATTGTTAGGTAATGACTACCAGTATTCAGTTAAGCAGTGCATAACTTAAACCTTTAGAAAGCAAAGAACTATTTTTCTCGTAATTCTGGAGCGTAGGAATGTGCATTCAACTTATGGCTATGGTGAAAGCAAAGCTCGAAGTATCGGACAAGAAACTCAAAAACTCAGGCTATCAGACGAGGAACCCGAACTGTCCGACAAGAAGCAGTTTCCTGTACCATACACGTAAGGACTTGCTTATAATTTATATTGCACTTTGAATAGAGGTCGGTAAATCAGTTTAATTACACCAAATAGGTTTTCATGATTGGTGTAATTGTACGTCGGGCTCATTGCTGTGCTGCGGTCTAAACAGGCAAGCGTTTGCTACCGCATAAGCCGGAGACGTGGTTCGAATTCATGATTTTTAGTGTGTGAGTTTGAAACCCATTTTCTTCTTTAAAACGTATCAAAGCTTTTATAACAAACTTTTGTTTTCTGTCAGTAAAAAGAAAACGGGGATATAACTATCCTTCCATATGTGACTTTTTTGTAAGTGTTGGTTTCTGAAAAACAGTGTGGCTGTTTATTTTATTGTATTAACAGGAAGAAAAATTTAGTTGACGGAACTACGGTTGTCGTGGAATTGCCTTGCTGGTACTAAAAAGATGCCGATAACCAGAGGGGCACTGGTAACCAATCGATGTCGCTAATCAGAAGTGTTCTGGGTCCTTTATGTCAACATAGTAATCAACTGTTCTCGACAAGGTAGGCTACTAAATCACTTTAGAATTGCTATTTACGCGCTTGTATTACATCTAAGGTTTCTGACTTATCTGAACAATTTTAAATGTGACAGGCACAGCAAAAAGCTATTGTTGACATCTGGTTCTGTGACATAACTTTCCTTTTTTCCTGAACATATTGAGAGATTTGTCAAGTTATGTATTCGCTGGTAGTTATTTAAATTTTACAAAATAACAATTTCGGTAACTAAACTTAAGGATTATATATCCATATGTAATAAGAGGATTTATAACATGACAGTTAGTTGCCAATTGTATCTAGCAGACGACACTTGCTGCTTCTACCAGATGAAGCCAGTGGCGGAAGAAGGGACCCGATGCCTGGAATAACTTTGCAGTATAAAATTTTGGTAAAATATTTGAATTTGTTTTTCGTCATACTTTCCAATATAAAACTTTCATAAAATAATTTAACTTTTATATTTTCGTCATTATGTACACTGATACTGGCTTGTATAACTTGCAGACCCTAAAGGTGATGCATTTATGATGCGTTTGTTCCGGAAATGAAAAAAAAATACCAACCTTAAACTGAAGAGTGTATAACTTTGCAAATCACGGATCGACTGTTTCACAAGATTAACTGACTTGAAAAATAATTATTTGTATATACTGCCAGTTCTAATTGTGCAATAAAACTTATAAATGTAGGACTTATATGTTATTAGATTTGCATCGAGAAATATGCATGAGTTTTGCAGCGGAATTATTGCACACTTCAGGGCGCAATATTTCGCGAAAGAACGAGTGCATATTATCGATGCAAATCCAATAATCTCTGTATTACATACGCATCAAAAGTAATAGACATTTACGGATTAAGTCTACGTGGACTGTGGACACCTAAAGCGATAGATTTTTCAAGGGGACCGTCTCAACATAGTTCAATTATATTATGCGCGATATGAAAAAGAGTTTATAACGGCAATAGGGTTTGAGTTATTATATCATCACTGTGCGGTAGGTGATATAAAATTTGGACGTGCCTGTTTTTAGCTCGACTTTTCGAAGAAAATGTAGAGCTAGTGCATTCGCTCCGGCGTCGGCGTCGGTGTCTCCGGTGGTTAAAATTTTTGATAAAGTCAAATATCTCTGTTACTGTCAAAGCTATTGACTTGAAACTTAAAATACTTATTTACTATCAAAGTCTACACAAGGAAGAACAATCCCCATAACTCTGATTGAATTTTTACAGAATTATGCCCCTTTCTAATTTAGCATTTTTGGTTATAGTTTTTGATAAAGTCAAATATCTCTGTTACTATCAAAGCTATTGACTTGAAACTTATAATAGTTATTTACTATCGAAGTCTACACCAGGAAAAATAATCCCCATAACTCCGATTGAATTTTGATAGTATTATGCCCCATTTAACTTAGAATTTATGGTTAAAGTTTTTGATAAAATAGGGTTATTATAACAGTAGATTGATCTGGGATGCAGTATTCGGCTCGAGTGGATTTTGCCAGATCGGATCTCACGAGGCGCGCAAGCGCCGAGTGTGGTCCGATCTTGCAAAATCTACGAGAGCCGAATACTAAGTCCCAGATCTAAGTACTGTTATAATGACCCTTTTATTATATACCTTTACCGTTTTGATTCTTGTTTTGTTCTTGAACGAAATCTTCAATGTTTATCGATTTAAATGGAACTTAGTGAAGTTTTTATGTGCGCTATTTATAGAAATGTGTCGGGTCATGCATATTTATGAAAAAGTCCGGCAGCATACAATACGGAAGGTACAATACGGAATTTAAAAGGTACAATACGGAATATTTGTCTGTCTGTTCATATTCAATTGTGAAATACAAGCCGATTTTTTTTACAGAATTTATATAGGTATATAATAAAGTCAAATATCTCTGTTACTATCAAAGCTATTGACTTGAAACTTAAAATAATTATTTACTATCGAAATCCATACCAGGAAAAACAATCTGCGTTACTCTGGTTTGAATTTTGATAGAATTATGCCCCCTTTTAACTTAGAATTTTTGGTTAAAATTTTTGATAAAGTCAAATATCACTGTTACTATCAAAGCTATTGACTTGAAACTTAAAAAACTTATTTACTATAAACGTCTACACCAGGAGAAATAATCCCTATAACTCTGATTTGAATTTTGACAGAATTATGCCCCTTTTTAACTTAGAATTGTTGGTTAAAGTTCTTGATAAAGTCAAATATATCTGTTACTACCAAAGCTATTGACTTGAAACTTAAAATACTTATTTACTATCAAAGTCTACACCGGGAGAAACAATCTCTATAACTCTGATTTGAATTTTGACAGAATAATGCCCCCTTTTAAATTAGAATTTTTGTTAAAGTTTTTGATAAAGTCAAATGTCTCTGTTACTATCAAAGCTATTGACTTTAAACTTAAAATAGTTATTACTATCGAAGTCTACACCAGGAAAAACAATCCTCATAACTGTGATTTGAATTTTGACAGAGTTATGTCCCTTTTTAACTTAGAATTTTTGGTAAAGGTTTTTGATATATTTTTTTTTTGATTTAACGTCGCACCGACACATGATAGGTCATATGGCGACTTTCCAGCTTTGATGGTGGAGGAAGACCCCAGGTGCCCCTCCGTGCATTATTTCATCACGAGCGGGCACCTGGGTAGAACCACCGACCTTCCGTAAGCCAGCTGGATGGCTTCCTCACATGAAGAATTCAACGCCCCGAGTGAGGCTCGAACCCACATCGATGAGGGGCAAGTGATTTGAAGTCAGCAACCTTAACCACTCGGCCACGGAGGCCCCCAAAGGTTTTGATAAAGTCAAATATCAGAGGATGGGAGGAAAATTTAAAAAACTTTACTGCTGAAGTCCTAAGGAAAATGACAACAAAGGGAAGAAATTCCCCGAAAAACTCTTAGTCCATTAAAATTATTAACAGGTACAGATGTGTCAAAATACACCTTAACTTTGCAGGTACCATCCATGTTCTACCAAAGAAAAGTGGTCTCGGTTTTTACCTACGGCTAATAATAAAAAAGTTACAAAATAACCTATTTCTAGTAACATAAAAGGGAAGTAATTCAATAAAAAATATTGTAAGTGAACAAAAAAAAGAATCTGCCAAATAAAAACAAGAGCACCGCAATGCAAAGCAACATAAACACAAAACAAAGTCATGTGACCTTTAACCTCTAAGTGCGACCTTTACCTTGAAGCGAGCTATGTGCTCTGCACGTCGTCTCAATGTGGTGAACATTTGTGCCAAGTTTTTTTTTAAATCCTTCAAGCAGTTTAAGAGTTACACATCGCATTCGAAACAAAGTTATATGACCTTTGACCCCTAAGACGGACACACAGACAGACAGACGGTCAGACGAACACCAAAATACGTTCCTTCGGGCGTATAATAACAACAAAGGAATGGAGACGCAAGATATTACGTTTTCTACAGTTTTCACAATGTTTTACCTGCTGACCTACATTTTCATCCCAGCTAACCCAGTTAAGATTTATTTTCATTTCGGACGACGACGACGATGGAATACGGATACATTGCGAACAGATAAGCTCATTTTTTCAACTTTGTCGCAGATGCGCAACTTATAATATTGAAGAACCTTTCGGGAAAGTGTTATGACGCTAGATCAAATACTTTTTGCGATATGCATAACAAAACACCTCTCTGGCGAACAGACAGACGGACAGACAAATCCAAATCTTATCCTGTGCGGTAACATAATAAGCCAGACCTTACCATCATTATTGGAATGTTTTCCTACCACACATAAATTAAAATTATCATGTTGAGACGGTCCCCTTGAAAAATCGATCGTCTTAGGTGTTCACAGTCCACGTAGACCTAATTCGTAAAGGTCTAATAATAGTTATATAAACGATATGAATTAGTTTTTAACATGAGCAAAATTAATCTTATCGTCGTTAAGGTAACTTGACATGAACAACCAAGATGGCGTCGCGAAATTAGGGTTGGTCACATTATTTACCCCTATAGACAATATGCTGCTATAGAAGTCTTAATATGCATTTTAATCATTTAACACACACATAAACAATTGTAAAAATGCATTTAATTGATAAAATTATAAAATCAAATGTTCTGAAACTCACCATGAAAACTAGTCAATTTTTGTGTGCATTTTGCGGAAAAGTTATGTATCCAAACTGAAAATAATTTATATCATCATATGTTTGAATATGTACTTCAGGTGCTCCACCTATGAACAAAAGAATTTATCCTCTGAGTTTTATGCTACTTGCTCTGGAATTTCATCAGTAAATTATAAATTTCAATATTTTGTTGCAAATAAATTCAGTAACAAGGGGCTATGCAATTCCAAAAATATGTTTATTGTAAAACTCACCCAGTCCTATGAATGGAAAATGAACCTAAACATAGCTGATTTTGGGTATATTACATTATGTTTTATGACCCTTTCATGTTCAAATGAAGAAATCCTTATCCAAACTGTCTCTATATTTTTTGGGAGGCAACAGAAAATCAAGAAAATGTACTTTATCAATTACATTAAACATACATTAATTTAGTATGGCCTAAGATCCATGCTTTCCATGAGATTTCCATGCAAGTCAGTAAAGTTTTGACATTGAGGGTTATTCAAACAGTAGCAAACACATTTGAACTAGGACACAGATTGAAAAGATTGTAAATGTTTTATAAAATTTAAATACAAACAATGTAGAATAACTAAGAAATGAACACATCACTCAAAACTCTTAATATGTGAAGATGTAAAGTCTCAGAAATAAGGACAAAGTAAACTAACATGTACTTTGAATTTTTTTAACGACCCTCATACTGCAAGCAGGTTTCAACATTTTAGGGTGTAAAATATAGAAATTTATAATTTACTGATGAAATTCCGGAGCAAATAGCATAAAACTCAGTGGATAAGTTCTTTTGTTCATAGGTGGAGCACCTGAAGGACACATTCAAAGATATAAGGATATAAATTATTTTCAGTTTGGATACATAACTTTTCCGCAAAATGCGCACAAAAATTGACTAGATTTCATGGTGAGTTTCAGAACATTTGATTATATATTTTTATAAATTAAATGCATTTTTACCAGTGTTTATGTGTGTGTTAAATGATTAAAATGCATCTTTAGACCTCTGTAGCAGCATATCGTCTATAAGAGTAAATAATGTGACCAACCCTAATTTCGTGACGAAATCTTGGTTTTCCCTGTCAAGTTACCTTAAAGACATTTCAAATGGGACGACATACGTAAAAATTACATCACAAATGATGCCACATATTCGACGTGAAATGTGAAAATATTGACGTTTTTTAACGGAGTTTATAACTGAGTATGTAATTGAGTATGTAATAAAAACATTTCAGCATTGTTCGATTGGTCAAGATAGAGATGTTTTAGTGGAATACAGATCGTCTGTATTTGCCCTGTCCTGCTGATGGTAGAGAGCTCTTCCACACCTCTTGCACAGATCAGAATCCGCGAGGTAAGAGACGAATTTATTCAGGTAAAGAGGAATGACACTTCATAACGTTTTTCTATTAGTTTGATAGTTATTTGATCTGCTTTGTATGCTGATGATGAAATTAGGTTCCATAAACATGGCATTGCGGAAAACAATTCTTCTGGCATGTATGTACTTTATAAATCATTTTGCCACATAAATTCGTGACATGGTGTGCTCACCCGGTTATAATGTTAGATCATGGACTCCTTGTTTTGAGTCGCTGATTCAAATCCCGATTTGACAGAACTTTGACCGCAGTTTTTGATGAGGTGCGGATACTAGGTAGAAACCAGCTAGCAAAATCATGAAAATAAACATGATTTCAAAAACTACTTTCTATGAATCTGTTAAATGAATTCTGTTTCAACTAAATGTATTTAAAATTAGCGAGCAAGTCTCTCTGAAATTCAGACCTTATTTGTATATGTCACCAACGGATGTCCGAGAAATATACACATTGTTATTTGCAAATTGTTCAACTCTTAAGAACTTTCAGATGGACTTAGAAAATAATCTTTTTTGCCTGCATTATAGGTAAACTATGATACGACGTAAATTATTAGATATATGTTATTACCACGGTGTCAAAGATAGTGTTTAAAATATCTGTCCGTCCGTCAGTCCTTTAGTCACATTTCTTGTATACTCAGCTGCTCTTACAGTTTATATGTAACTGAAATATACTTAGTATACACCGTTTACATTGAAATGCGTATATTGTGGGGATTTTCATGTACTATTCTTTTGGGGTAATGGCCCTTTTACGGACTTTGAAATGTTACATCTATATAAGAACATTGTGTACCCAAATTCTCATACAGTTTCTACCCAATTTAAACGTAACATGAAGTGGACATGTGTATTATCGAAACTTCCATGTCTGATTTTCTGCTCGAGTTATGACCCGTTCTCGGACGTCGAAATTTTACAACTACATCAGAACACATTATGTACTTAAGTCCTACAGCTCAAATGAAACTTTGTAAACATTAGCTTGAAGAAGACATTTGCTTTTTTCTGGAATTTGGTGACCGATGTTATTTTTGAGTTTCGCCTCTTTTTAAATTCTTAGCATTATTCTATTGAATATTTTCAGGGGTCTGTGTCATACAATTTGGACATCAGTTTTTAGCTCGACTATTCGAAGAATAAGTAGAGCTATCCTACTCACCACGGCGTCGGCGTCACACCTTGGTTAAGTTTTTCGTACCAGTCCACATTTTGACAAAGTCTTTTGAGATAAAGCTTTGAAACTTTCAACGCTTGTTTACCATCATCATGGCCAGTTATAGGCAAGAGCACATAACTCCATCCAGGATTTTGGCTGAATTATGGCCCCTTTTGACTTAGAAATCATGGTTAAGTTTTTCGTTCCAGTTCATATTTTGACAAAGTCTTTTAAGATAAAGCTTTTAAACTTTCAACACTTGTTTACCATCACCATGGCCAGTTATAGGCAAGAGTACATAACTCCATCAGGGATTTTGGCTGAATTATGGCCCCTTTCGACTTGGTTAAGTTTTTCGTACCAATTCATATTTAGACAAAGTCTTTTGAGATAAAGCTTTGAAACTTTCTACACTTGTTTACCATCACCATGTCCAGTTATAGGCAAGAGCACATAACTCCATCAAGGATTTTGGCTGAATTATGGCCCCTTTTGTCTTAGAAATCTGGGTTAATATTTTGTACCAGTTCATATTTTGACAAAGTCTTTTTAGATAAAGCTTTGAAACTTTCAACACCTGTTTACCATCACCATGTCCAGTTATAGGCAAGAGTACATAACTCCATCAAGGATTTTGGCTGAATTATGGCCCCTTTAGACTTAGAAATCTTGGTTAAGTTTTTCGTACCACTTCATATTTTTTGTAAAGTGTTTGACATATGGCTTTGAAACTTTTATCACTTGTTTAGTATAATAGTCTCTATCTGTAGGAAAGAGAACATAACTCTGTCATCTATTTTGGCTGAATTATGGCCCTTTTTGGACTTTGAAATTGGTTCTGTTTTCATACAAGTCCATGTTTTGTCAAAACTATTTGACATATGGCTTTTAAACTTTGAACACTTGTTTATCATTATGATTTCCATCTGTAGGCAAGAGTACATAACTATTTTGACTGAATTATGACCCTTTTTGGACTTTGAAATTGGCTTATATATTGCCATTTAGTGCAAGACTTATCGAAATCAAAGTAATACAGGAACATTGTTTGTCTAATCTATTTATTTCTTTTGTCTGAATATCCGTGGAAATATTTTGACCCCATTCTTCAATCAATTTTTCGAATAGTCGAGCGCGCTGTCATCAGACAGCTCTTGTTGTTCTCTTTGGACATTTACCGACAGAAATTTTATCTCGATACATTAATTTTATACTGTTTCATTATTTGATATTTTACTCAGTTTTAAAGACATTGATGCGGGTGGTCTTTAGAAATTCTGCATTTTGTAATGATGCATCTTTACTCCGTGTCTAGAGATAAAGCACACTTTTTGCACAAGGCATAGTTTGGCGTGAATACTAGTAGTTCACAGTAATATTGCGAAATGGTACTCGTTTCAGTCGGGTTATCACTTTACTCGGATTTTATCACAGAATCCCTGTTTAAAACCTAAAATCTAATTTTAAATAAAAGCAATCAATATAGTATTCAAATTAAACTTTAAAATGTATTCATTTTAGCATCCTGTAAGACATGTGAGATTAAAAACTGAACTTGATTTCTAAATTACTGCGAGTCACTACATGTTCATTGTAAAAACTGGAAAATGACAGAACTTGAAAATGCATCTTTCTGATTAGTCAGTTAGAATTTCTGACCTGCTATATTGGCCATTTTATTTTGTATAAACAGTGCCAATTATTAAGCGATATGTAGCATATTTTCATTGAATTGCATGAATTTCGCTTGTTACTGTTATAAGTATGATATGTTTTTCAGGTTTAAAACGACAGGAAGACAGTGTTTTACATTGTTGAAAGACAAAGAAAAAGAATCGATTCCAGAACGTGCCGTCCTGTGTTTGTTGTTTTCGGCAGTTGAGGGGTGAGTTTGGTGCATGCCAGATACTATCTGTAAGAATTTATGATTAATTTTGTACCATTTATTCTGAAATAGCTTGTTTTAAACACAGTTATACACATTATGTAGAGAGCTATCCTACTCGGTGTCCGTGGCCATTCTGCTAGTTTCTTGGCAAAAGATTTTTTTTATTTTTAGCTTCACTATTCGGAGAATAGGGGGGCTGTTCTACTCGCGTCGGCGTTGGCGTCGGCTTGAGCCTTCTTGGTTAAAGTTTTACGGCAACCTTTGTTTTTCTGTCATATCTTTGTTACTATTGCTTATATCTTACTGTAACTTCACATAAACATTGTCCAGCATACAAACAAAGTATATGCAGGGGCTTGGCCCATTATACCCAAGGTCAAGGACACCAAGATGTTGTACTTAGGTTATTTTTAAGGTTAAAGTTTTTCGGCAACCTTTGTTTTTCTGTAATATCTTTGTTACTATTGCTTATATCTTACTGTAACTTCACATAAACATTGTCCAGCATACAAACAAAGTATGTGCAGGGACTGGGCCCATAATACCCAAGATCAAGGTCATCAAGGTGTTATACTTAGGTTATTTTTAAGGTTAAAGTTTTTTTGGCAACCTTTGTTTTTCATGTCATATCTGTGTTACTATTGCTTATATCTTGCTGTAAGTTCACACAGACATTGTCCAACATACAAACAAAGTATGTGCAGGGGCTGGCCCATTATACCCAAAGTCAAGGTCACAATGTTGTTATACTTGGAAATATTTCCATGTTAATTTTTTTTGAAAGCTTTGTTTATAGACATATCTTTGGTTCTTTAAAAGATAATGACTTGAAATTAAAAATATTTCTTTGTAATGTGTGTTACAATCCCCATAACTCTAATTGTATTTTTTTTACAGAATTATGCCCCTTTCATACTTAATTTTTTTTCTATACTTCTGCTCCTTTTTATGACGCCGAAGGTTGGCATATTAAAATCGCACTGTCCGTCCGTCCGTGCATGCGTCCGGTAAATTCTTGTCCGGGCTGTAACTCTTCCATCCATGAAGGGATTTTGAAAGAAACTGGTATAAATATTTACCATAATGAGACGATGTGTTATGCGCAAGATCCAGACCCCTAGCTCCAAGGTCAAGGTCACATTTACAAGTCAAAGGTTAACAGAGTATGTTTCGTGTCCAGTCCATAACTCTGCCATTCATGAAGGGATTTTGAAATTACTTTGCAGAAATGTTCACCATAATGAGACGACGTGTTGTGAGCAGGACCTAGACTCCTAGCTCCAAGGTCAAGGTCACACTTACATGTCAAAGGATTACATAGTCTGTTTTTTGTCCGGTCCATAACTTTGCCATTGATGGAGGGATTTTGAAATTATTTGTCATAAATGTTCCCTATAATGAGATGAGGTGTCATGTGCAAGACCCAGACCTCTAGCTCCAAGGTCAAGGTCACACTTAGAAGTCAAAGGTTTTTCTTGTCTGGTCCATAACTCTGCCATATATCAAGGGATTTGAAAATAATTTGACACAAATGTTAACCATATTGAGAAGATGTGTCACACTTACGACCGAGGCCTCCAAGGACAAGGTCACAAAATGATATGTGATTTTTTGCGAATACAGCTGTGGCATTCTTGGGCTTACTTCGGTGCATTTGTGACCAATAGTGACAGCTCTTGTTTTTTTTTTGTTGAAATTTAACAATATACAGCTACAAGCTTTGAGCATTCATCTCTTCGTACACTTTCCATTCAGTTCAAACAAAACTTGGTACACTTCATAATTTAACATGAAGCGTTCATGTGCGTTTTTTCCGCATTTTATTGTCCGATAAATGTTTGTTTTTTTAGTCGAGCCACTTGTTTTAACATTACAGTATTACTACTTTTGAAATGTGTATTCATATATCCATATTCCACCCAAGTTCAATACAGCTTGATTTTTCATCATCAACCTGAAGTGTACGTGCGCATAATTATGTCTCCCCCCCCCTCCACCTCTGGGGGAGACATATTGTTTTTGCCCTGTCCGTCCGTCCGTCCGTCCGTACGTCACACTTCATTTCTGAGCAATAACTGGAGAACCATTTGACCTAGAACCTTCAAACTTCATAGGGTTGTAGAGCTTCTGGAGTAGACGACCCCTATTGTTTTTGGGGTCACTCCGTCAAAGGTCAAGGTCACAGGGGCCTGAACATTGAAAACCATTTCCGATCAATAACTAGATAACCACTTGACCCAGAATGTTGAAACTTCATAGGATGATTGGTCATGAAGAGTAGATGACCCCTATTGATTTTAGGGTCACTCTGTCAAAGGTCAAGGTCACAGGGGCCTGAACATTGAAAACCATTTCCGATCAATAACTAGAGAACCACTGGACCCAGAATGTTGAAACTTCATAGGATGATTGGTCATGAAGAATAGATGACCTCTATTGATTTTGGGGTCACTCCATCAAAGGTCAAGGTCACAGGGGCCTGAACATTGAAAACCATTTCCGATCAATAACTAGAGAACCACTTGACCCAGAATGTTGAAACTCCATAGGATGATAGTACATGCAAAGTAGATGATCCCTATCGATTTTCGGGTCACTTTGTAAAAAGGTCAAGGTCACAGGGGCATGAACATTGAAAACCATTTCCGGTCAGTAACTTGAGAACCACTTGATCTAGAATGTTGAAACTTCATAGGATGATTGGTCATGCAGAGTAGATGACCCCTTTTGTTTTTTGGGTCACTCTATTAAAGGTCAAGGTCACAGGGGCCCGAACATTGATAACCAGTTCCGATCAATAACTTGAGAACCAATTGACCCAGAATGTTGAAACTTTATAGGATGATTGAACATGCAGAGTAGATGACCCCTATTGATTTTGGGGTCAGTCTATTAAAGGTCAAGGTCACAGTGGCCTGTTCATGTAAAATCATTTTTTGGAAATAACTTGAGAACCACTTGATCTACAATGTTGAACCTTAATAGGATGATTGGACATGCAGAGTAGATGACTCCTATTTATTTTGAGGTCACTTGATCAAAGGTCAAGGTCACAGGAGCCTGAACAGTGGCTTGAGAACCACTAGGCCAAGAGTGTTGAAATTTAGCGGGATGACTGGACATGCCAAGTAGATGATCCCTATTGCAGCCAACCATCAGTGTCTCTTTGACTTTTGCTCCTGACCTCTATTGACTTCTTGCCTATAGGACTTTGCATTAGGGGAGACATGCGCTTTTTTACAAAAGCATTTTCTAGTTCATAGTCTGGACTTTTATGCCCGAGTATTATATTTTTTGATTTCACAATATATGTATTACATCTGTACCTTCTATATCAATTCAAACGAAACTTGGTATACGTCATCAACATCAAGTGGCTATGTGCATTTGGTTGGGATTTTAATGTATTGATTTTTTTCATGCATTATATATGTCCCATTTTTGCCACTCATCGATGTTGGTTCGAGTTTACTCGCGGCGTTGAATTCTTTATGTGAGATAGCCATCCAGCTGGCTTACGGAAGGTCGGTGGTTCTACCAAGGTGCCCGCTCATGATGAAATAATGCATATTTTCTCCAAAACCACTGAATGGATTTTTGATGTAACTTGTCCTGGATGTTCCTTGCTTAGTTCTCTTCCAAAGTTGTTCAAATGGTTACGCTAAGTTGCGCGTAGTACCAGAGATAACAATAGAATAATCTTCAAACGACATCCCCTAAACCGCTGGTATGATTTTGAAAGAAGTTCACACAAATGGTCCTTACGTAATTCTCTACCAATATTGTTCATTTTTTTCCGATTCGTTAAAAACACGGCTGCCATGGGGTGTGGTCACTTTTCCCTTTACGTATATAGCGGTATGAAACTGCTGGTCTGATTTTGAAATAACTTCACACAAATGGTCCTTGTGTGACTGTCTACCAATATTGTTCAAATTAATTTATTTTGATTTATCAAAAAGTCTTTGTCAGAAATAGCAGACCAGATTTTAAAATCATTGTCAGAAACTGCTGACCCTTTACGTAAATTGTACAAATATACTATTTTATAATTATTTCACAGACATTTCCTTGCGTTATTTTCTTCCAAAACTGTTCAAGCAAGCAGTGTAACTCCACTGAGTGGTTTAGGGACAACATGACCCTCTTGCTTTAGTGATAAGGCTGTTGAAGAGATAAAGAGTTGCTGTCCTCAGACAGCTCTTGTTTATTATCCCTTGCCGAAGGTGGAGGGATATAATTTTGGCGTTGTCCATCAGCCCGTACTTCCGACCGTCTTCCATGCGTCCGTCCGGAGCCATATCTAGGAATATTTAAATCAAACTTCATATATATGTTCACCACTATTTATGATAGCTATATAGGGTACTATAAATATGACAATTTCTGCTTCATAAGTTGTGACATATTTGACCTAAAACTATGAAACTGAAACTGAACATTTAGATCACCATAATGTGGTAGTGCACACAATTTCGTCAGGATTTCTTGAGTAACTTAAGTTATTGCCCTTTAATTGTTTAAAAAATCCACATATTTATACATAACAAACTAAAACAGTTGGTAGAATTTAATCAAACTTTTTTCATTTTTTTTCTCCATGAACATTTATTATCAACATGTGAAGTTGTGTACCCACACCCGGTCACCCGCACCTCCATTGTCACACCCCATCCCCCATATATTTTTTTTATTTTTTAAACCTTAAACCTTCCATGAATATTTATCAACATGCAAACATGTAACCGCCTCCTCCCTAGCTCCTCCACCTGGTCACCCCCACCACCCCGATCATGCATGCACCCACCACAATTTTTTTTTATTTCATTTTTTTATTTTCCATCAGTATTTATTTTCAAAATGTGAAGTTTTTCACCCTCATCCGGTCACCCCAGTCCCCATCCCCCCTCCACAAATACCAACTAAAAAACGTTGTTTTTAATTTTTCAAATCTTCCATCAAGATGTGAAGTTGTAACCCATCTCCCCACCCAGTTCAAATGTAATGAAATGAATGAAATTATTTGCTTCCTAGTAATAGCCTTAACATTTTGCCGGATATATTTCTTTGCCAATCCCCACCACACATTCGGCGGGGGATGCCAATTCATCGGATTTGCTTGCTATCTTAAGATGAGAATGTAGGTCATAAACCTAACTGACTAATGACAAGTACATGCAGACGAGCGGTGTGTGGGGATGGGGGTGTGGGGTCGTGGCTCGTGTTATTCAAAGCTGAATTGGAAAAATAATCAACTGTATTTGTTATTGCATTGCATTCTATCAGTTTTATATAGCGCACACTAAACGTCTTCTTAGCTCGACTTTACTTTATTTTGTCCTCATTATCACCCATAACATATTTCACAAGGACCATAACTTTGGCACCAATGTTTCATGAATTATCGCCCTTTTTACATAAACTTTCAGTTAAAGTTTTGATACAATTTAACTCTTTCTCTGTCATTACTATATGGATTTTATTCAGCTTCAGATCATTTTATAAATTATGTCCCTTTTTTATTAAAGTATGATGCTCTTTTTTCTCTATCTTATTTATTACTGAATGGATTTTATTCAAACTTAAAGTGATTATTCCACATAACTAGCCGCATAATATGACACATAGTGTATAACTCTTGCAGAAGTTTTCCGTTAATCGTGTCCCTTTTATACCTAGTTAATGTTCACCCTATCTCTGATATTACTAAATACATTTGACTCGGGCTTAAAAACTGTAGAAAATAGTCACACTGGATACAGCTCTTGTTACATGTCTTAATTCATTGTTTCCGACTTTTGTGTTGAATTTTTAGCAGGCTCTTTTAATATAATTTCGTCTTAAATGTGTAAGAAAGTCGACAAAGGCGCTTGTAGTAATTACATACGAAGAGGGCTATACTATTGAAACTATTGAAAAGTACGTACAGAGCTTTTCAAACGTACGCACAGTGCTATTGAAACACACTTTCGATCTAGTTGTTTTGCTTACTTTTTGTCAAATTATTTTTGTTGTTAATATGCTGACTTTTGTCAAATATTCTATCCCCAGCTTTTAGCTCGACTATACGAAGTATATGGAGAGCTATCCTACTCAACCCGGCGTCGGCGTCCTTCCGCGTCCCCACCTTGGTTAAAGTTTTTTTTTTACACTTCCTCCTTTTACTCCTTATCACTGTAATTACATGATGGATTTGTTTCAAACTTAAAATAGTTATTCTTCATCATCACCCACATCATATGGCACAAGAGCCATAACTCACCAATATTTCATGAATTATCCCCCCTTTTTACTTAGAAGATAAAGTTTTGATGCACTTTCACTATATCTTAATCATTACAACATGGATTTGATTCAGACTGAAAGCAGTTGCTCCACATCATCTCCAACATCATATGACACAAGGTCCATAACTCTGGTACCAATATTTAATGAATTATCCCCCACTTTTACTTAGAATTTCAGTTTAAAGTTTTGGTGCACTATCACTCTATCTCAGTTATTACTAAATGGATTTGATTCAAACTTAAAATAGTTGTTCTTCCTTATCATTCACATCGTATGACACAAGGTGCATAACTCTTGCACCAATTTTTCATGAATTATGCCCCCTTTTACTTAGAATTTAAGGTTAATTTTGATGCATTTCCACTATATTTTAGTTATTACTAAAAAGATTTGATTCAAACTTGAAGTAGTTGTTTAGCATCATCACTCACATCATATATCGAATTATGCCCCCTTTTTGCTTATAATTATACTGATTTAGTGTTTTGATACACTTTATCTTTATCTTTCTTATAACTTGGTATTTTTGACACAGACTCAGGCTATTGTGCAATATCTACATCCACCATTGGAGTCATTTAACACTCAAGTGACAGCTCCAGCTTCCTCAGATGTGCCCCGTTTCACTATGCAGCATCAAAATAGTCGAGCGTGCTGTCTCCTGTGACAGCTCTTGGCAGTTTTTTTTCTCCTGCAAAGGAAGGGGAGATATATAGTTCTACTGATAATTCTGAGAAGAAAAAAAATGGAAGATTTGGTTTAAGTTGATTTTACCTTTAAGTTACATCTTGAAATATTTTTATCCTAATGATTTGTCTTCATTTTCAGATTGATTTCAAACACTCTAGTGAGAAATATATGCAGAAGAAAGAACCAAGTATGATAAATCCACGACAGACCTGGCACAAGCATATAGCATGACACCACTACAGCCGCCATGACAAAAGCATAGTTAAACAAATTAGACATAAGCTAACATATATATAATTGTACCCACCGACAACAAAATTGTAAGGGGGGGGGTATACTGGTTTCAGGTTGTCTGTCTGTCTGTCCGTCTGTCCGTCTGGTCGTCTGTCCGTCTGTCCGTAGACGCAATCTTGTGCGCACCATCTCTCCTTATCCCCTTGACAGAAATTAATGAAACTTCACACAAGTGATCAGTACCAACAGTAGTTGTGCATTGGGCATGTTAGGTTCTTTTAGAAAAAAAATTTGCAGAGTTATGGGACTTTGTTTTTTTGTTACTATACTATATACATAGACACAATCTTGTGCGCACCATCTCTCCCCATTCCCTGGACACAATTTAATGAAACTTCACACAAGTGATCAGTTCCAACAGTAGTTGTGCATGGGGCATGTTAGGTTCTTTTAGAAAAATTTTTTGCAGAGTTATGGGACTTTGTTTTTTGTTACTATACTATATACATAGACACAATCTTGTGCGCAGCATCTCTCCTCATCCCCTTGACACAAATTAATGGAACTTCACACAAGTGATCAGTAACAACAGTAGTTGTGCATGGGGCATGTTAGGTTCTTTCAGAAATTTTTTTTCCAGAGTTATGGGACTTTGTTTTTTTTGTTACTATACTATAGACATAGACACAATCTTGTTGGCACCATCTCTCCTCATCCCCTTGACACAATTTAATGAAACTTCACACAACTGATCAGTAACAACAGTAGTTGTGCATGGGGCATGTTAGGTTCTTTCAGCGACAAAAATTGCAGAGTTATGGGACTTTGTTTCTTGTTAACATACTATGTACATACAGTCTGCATATGCAATCTTGTGCATGCCTAATCTACCAAACCCTTGCACACAATTTAATGAAACTTCACACAAGTGATCAGTACCAACCCTAGCTGTGCATAGGGCATGTTACATTCTTTTAGATAAATATTCTGCATAGTTATGGGACTTTGTTTTTTGTTACTATACTGTATACATACAGTCTATATACATACAGTCCACATACTTATGCAGTCTTGTGTGTGTCAAATTGCAATGTACTGTGTCAGTGCATGCATGGGGTACATTCATCACCTTTAGTGATAGCTCTAGTTATGCCCCAACGTACAAAGTATATTGGGCTATGTTGGAGTCACGCATGTCCAGTCCATCCGTCCGTCCGTTCATTTGTCCACCATGGCCGCTGGGATGATTTTCATAAAACTAACATAAATTATAAACCATATCAAGACGATGTACAGAGCGCTCAATCTAGGTCACAAGGCCCAAGGTCAAGATTACTCGTGGAGGTCAAAGGTCAAATAGCTTAGCTTCATGTCCGCTCTATATTGTCTAAACGGCTTTGAAAATATTAAGCTCGACTGTTTGAAGAATAAGGAGGATTACTGTACTTTCCTTGGCGTCTGTGTCACTGTTACCTTTGCATTGAAAGTTAAAATTTTAGGACAAGCTTCTCAGTGTCACTATATCTTCTTACTACTGCCCTTATTAACATCAAACTTCACATAAGTGTTGGTCTTGGTAAGGGAAAGACATCTACATGTATTAGTTTAGGAACAAGTATCCTAAATGTCGAAGTCACTGGCTTAAATATTGTGATAGTGCTGGTTAAAGTTCCATGATAAGCTTCTCAATTTCACAATATAACCTCACATAAGGATTGATCTTGGAACGTGGCAGAAATCTTTTTGTTTAGGGTCAGGTTGCTCAAAGGTCAAGGTTACTGGGTTCAGATTTTGTAACAGTGTTGGTTCAAGTCTTGTGGCACATTTCTCAATTTGACTTATATCTCATAACGTTTCTTAGAACTGGTATCCCTCATGTCCTATCCTTTTAGCTATACCCACACTTCATCTACGTTCCTCCCGACACCCACCCAAAAATGCGTTCCGTACAAAAACTTATAATTTCATGTTTCCATCAACTCCCCTACTCCGCTGTCTTCACCTACCTCCTCCGCCCCATTTCACCGAACCTTTGCCCTCGTCCCCTCCATAAAAAGGATAATAAATTCCTTTTCGATCTCCCACACTTACTTATAATAATAACAATATTTTGTTAAACATTTTCGTTATAGTCGAGCAGACACAGTTAACTCATATCACTAGGCCCACGGTCAATGTCACACCTAAAAATCAAAAGTCATGATGACAACATTTTACTTTCCCTTTATCAAAGTGAGGTCTGGGGGTATTAATCGACTTCAGTGATAGCCTTAGTTGATCAGGTGTTAGTGGCATAAATGTGTAACATTTGCTTTATTAGGGGCGGGGGATAGGAATGGTTTTCGTCCGTCCGTCTGTCCGTCCGTCTGCCCGTCCGCAACACTTTCGTGTCCAGGCCATATCTCCTAAACCCCTTGAAGGATTTTCATGAATTTTGGATCCAATTATCAACTCATCAAGATGATGTGCAGAATTCATAAATCAGTCATGTCAGTTCAAGTTACCCTTTCACTATCCATAACAGTGGCGGGGGTTTTAGCTGTCTTTCAGCCTTCCATTTTGTGTCCGCTTTGTATCTCCTAAACCCCTTGAAAGATTTTCATGAAACTTGGGTCAACTTATCAACTCATCAAGATGATGTGCAGAATTCATAAATCAGTCATGTCAGTTCAAGTTACCCTTTCACTATCCATAACAGTGGCAGGGGTTTTAGCTGTCTTTCAGACTGCCATGTAATAATTGATTTTAGGACGGGAGATATTTGTTTGTTTCAGTGTAAGATCGATCAAATCATTCTAAATACATCTCACGAAAATGTAAACTAGTGTTCAAGCGTGAAAAGTTATCAATTTTACTATAAATCAAAGAAATTTTATATTATGCAATTAAATATATGTGTACTATTAATCATAGAAATTTTATATTATGTAGTTAAATGTATGCGTGCTATAAATCAAAGAAATATATGCAGTTAAATGTATGTGTACTATAAATCAAAGAAATTTTATATTATGCAGTTAAATGTACGTATGTATGCGTGCTATAAATCAAAGAAATTTATGCAGTCAAATGTATGTGTACTATAAATCAAAGAAATTTTATATTATGCAATTAAATATATGTGTACTATAAATCAAAGAAATTTTATATTGTGCAATTAAATACATGTGTACTAAATTGTACACATTTTACAAGTATAACATCTCACCCAACGCGCAACGTTACGCTTAAAATTATGGCAATATATATGTTGGAAAAAGTTATATAGTTCTACTAGATTGATTTCTTTTACATTTTAATATAATTACTTTTTAATGTTTTTTTTTTCTATAAAAACAATCAGATTATATATAATTCATATTCTTTTGCGTTAAATTGGTGTTGCGTGCAGGTGAACACTGTATTTGGATTTCTTACTTCTGAAACAGCGGGTTTATCAAGGTATGATCTATCGTTTTATTTCAACAATATTTGAAAACTTGGAAAGAAATTCAATAAAACTATAAAATGTAGCGATAAAATCATAGCTCTTTTGTTTATTCAAACACACTTTCTACTGCACTTTGTCTGGTTGGTATCAACGTAGCTTTTAAAAGTAAGTTTAGCCTCATTTCTTGTTCACTGACTTTTACACTGTTTGGTATAACTCTTAATCGACACCAAACTTTATGCACTAACATTAACTCTTGCGGCTAAAATTACTTTTAAAGCAATTCTGTCTATTATCAGGGACAAAGTGTTAAACTGGTAAATCTTTAGGAACGATGGGTAGAAAGATTAGCTGATCAAATATTTAGTAGAATTGTTGGCAAAGTTTTTGGTTTTAGTCATCGCTTTAAATAATTACTGGGATATAACGTTAGATTATAACATGATAAACTCGTTGTTTCAAACGGAGAGAAATCCAAATATGATTTTTCACTAGTACGGAACAACACTTGAACGCAAAAGGATATGAACTGTATGTAAGGACTTCAAATAGAAAAAAGATGTATAATACTGCTTACAAAAACACTAAAATAATACACGCCAAACTATTAAAATCTAAAAGAAACATAACTTTTTCCAACAGCATTTTGACGTCATGAAATATAGCGTGACGTTACGCATGGCGCAGGTCTCAGCGCGGTTGAATAAGATAACATGAGATAAATTTATTTTAACTCTGCAAGATAATAAAGCAGTACAAAATAAGCGATGAGTTTTTCAAATAGTTAAAAAATAAGAATTAAAATGAACGTGCAATACATATATACATATATAAATCTGGTATAATAATAATAATAATGATGATAATGATAATAATAATAGATAAGATTTTCAATTAATTAAACATTAAGAATAAAAATGAACGTGCAATACATATATAAATCTGGTATAATAATAATAATATCAGTAATAATAATAATAATAATGAATCAACTTTAACGTAATGCCGAATTAACTTTCACTCGGGAACACCAGTTTTCAGTTTATTCGGTGAAAGAAATTTCGATCTTATGCGGAAACCAACACATGCCCCATTTCTATATATTTTTACAGCAATAGTAGGTAACAAACATCAATATTTTGAGGAGATACGGCTTAAAAATAAGGTTACACAACCTTGGACTGAAATCAGTTTAACTGTTGTTAGATATTTTTTGTTTTGAGTTCCCAAGATATTCCCGTGAAGAAATTTAACTTCCCATTATTATTCCTCAAGACCAGATGACATGTTGAACACATCACCTATGCCTGATGGTCAAAGGCCAAAGGTCACAATTCAAGGTCAAAGGTCATATATTTGGGTTTTGCTCCATAACTTCTGTGCCTAGAAGAGTTTTATTACTTAATGGATTTGATTCAAATTTAAAATATTTGTTCAACATCATCACCCATATCATATGACACAAGGTCGATAACTCTTGCACCAATATTTCATAAATTATGCCCCCCATTTTTACTTAGAATTTAAGATTAAAGTTTCTAACACTCACTCTCAGTTATTACTAAATGGATTTGATTCAAACTTAAAATAGATGTTCCACCTTATCAACCACATCATGTGACACAAGGTGCATAACTCTGACACCAGTTTTTCATGAATTATGTCCCCTTTTACTTAGAATTTAAGGTTAATTTTGATGCATTTCCACTATATCTCATATATATAACTTCTGTGCCTGGAAGGGTTTTATTTCTTAATGGATTTGATTCAAGTTTAAATAGTTGTTCCACATCATCACCCACATCATATGACACAAGGTGCATAACTCTTGCACCAACATTTACTGAATTATGCCCCCTTTTTGGTTAGAATTATACTTATATAATGTTTTTATACACTCTATCTGTACCTCTCTTATAATTTGATACTTTTTTAACACAGACTCAGACTACTGTGCAATTTTCATCCACCATTGGAGTCAAATCAAACACTTCAGTGACAATTCTTGACAGATATAAATGTTTTGGTACACAGGTGTAACATCATAAAATACAGGTCAAGTTCGATTTAAGTTGCACCTTCTTTTGGCCATGTCTTTCTTATGATTGCCATTCTTCTGTGACAAGACCGTATTGTGAGGGTATTCGTCACTCCTGTGACAGTTCTAGTTCTGCTTGCTGGTTGTTTCTTAATGACAGTCAAAACTTTATATATATTCCTTCGATTACATTTTATTTTCTGACGGAGTTTTACGTTTTTAGTGAAAGCATAGTTCAAAGCAATGATTATTTGTACATGTATTAAATTTTAGAAATAGTCTTCAGATTGAATATTTTCATTATGATTATACTTTACAATGTCATTTGTGACTACATGTGCTATTTATTGCAGCTTGAGAAATGAATAAAATACCATACAGTTGTGTTGTTTATTTTGTTTAAATAAAATAGGACATACAGTTGCATTGATTATTGATGTTCCTTTCCTTTAATAGGTTTATTTCCTTCGTATATATATATATAACTGACCTTTTCTATCCACAGCTTCTTTAATTACCCCCTAGTAATTTGTAGGGAATTTGTTGTACTGCATTTGCAAAATCATGGGAGAGTTACTGTCATCTATTCCCATAAAAGGGGAGGTTAACTGACTTACACTTTTCATCCAACATTACTTCCCTTACCCAATAGATGCCATTCCTAAATGGGAGGTTACCCTAGCACCTCTTTCCCATGCAAAGTAACTTTCCCTATCCTCTTGATTTGCAGAACCTGTTTTTCATTAGAAATTACTTCGCCTACCACTCTTTCGCTATTTCGAAAATTAAGGGGAAGTCACCGACCTTTTTCCATTAAAGGTTACTTCCCTAACCCCCATGACGCTATCTGCAAAATTAAGGGGAGGTTACAAACCGACCTGGTTTTTTCCATTAAAGATTATTTTCCCTTCCCGCCATGACGTCATTTGCAAAACTAAGGGGAGGTCACTAACCGACCTGGTTTCCTTCCTTTCAGAGTTACTTCCCCTAACCGCCTTGCAGACATTTGCAAAATTAAGAGGAGTTTACTAACCGATCTAGGCTTTTTTCCATTAAGAGTTACTTCCCCTACCACTCTTTCGCTATTTCGAAAATTAAGGGGAGGTCACCGACCTTTTTCCATTAAAGGTTACTTCCCTAACCCCCATGACGCTATCTACAAAATTAAGGGGAGGTTACAAACCGACCTGGTTTTTTCCATTAAAGATTATTTTCCCTTCCCGCCATGACGTCATTTGCAAAACTAAGGGGAGGTCACTAACCGACCTGGTTTCCTTCCTTTCAGAGTTACTTCCCCTAACCGCCTTGCAGACATTTGCAAAATTAAGAGGAGTTTACTAACCGATCTAGGCTTTTTTCCATTAAGAGTTACTTCCCCTACCCGCCTTGACGCCATTTGCAAAATTATGTGGAGGTCACTCTAACCGACCTTTGTTTTTCTTCCATTGAGTTACTTCCCCTACCCACCATGACGCCATTTGCAAAATTAAGGGGAGGTCACTAACCGACTGTTTTTTTTCCATTAAGAGTTACTTCCCCTACCCGCCTTGACGCCATTTGCAAAATTAAGGGGAGGTCACTCTAACCGACTTTGGTTATTTCCATTAAGAGTTACTTCCCCTTTCCGCCGTGACGCCATTTGCAAAATTAAGGGGAGGTCAGTCTAACCCCCATGATTTTTTTCCATTAAGAGTTACATCCCCTACCCACCTTGACGCCATTTGCAAAATTAAGGGGAGGTCACTAACCTACTTTTTTTTCCATTATGAGTTACTTCCCCTACCTTCCTTGACGCCATTTGCAAAATTAAGGGGAGGTCACTCTAACCTACTGGGTTTTTTTCCTTTAAGAGTTACTTCCCCTACCCGCCTTGACGCCATTTGCAAAATTAAGGGGAGGTCACTCTGACCGACCTTTGCTTTCTTCCATTATGAGTTACTTCCCCTACCCACCTTGACGCCATTTGCAAAATTAAGGGGAGGTCACTAACCTACTTTTTTTTCCATTATGAGTTACTTCCTCTACCTTCCTTGACGCCATTTGCAAAATTAAGGGGAGGTCACTCTAACCTACTGGGTTTTTTTCCTTTAAGAGTTACTTCCCCTTTCCGCCGTGACGCCATTTGCAAAATTAAGGGGAGGTCACTCTAACCCCCATGATTTTTTCCATTAAGAGTTACATCCCCTACCCACCTTGACGCCATTTGCAAAATTAAGGGGAGGTCACTAACCTACTTTTTTTTCCATTATGAGTTACTTCCCCTACCTTCCTTGACGCCATTTGCAAAATTAAGGGGAGGTCACTCTAACCTACTGGGTTTTTTCCTTTAAGAGTTACTTCCCCTACCCGCCTTGACGCCATTTGCAAAATTAAGGGGAGGTCACTCTGACCGACCTTTGCTTTCTTCCATTATGAGTTACTTCCCCTACCCACCATGACGCCATTTGCAAAATTAAGGGGAGGTCACTCTAACCGACTTTGGTTTTTTTCCATTAAGAGTTACCTGCCCTTCCCGCCGTGACGCCATTTGCAAAATTAAGGGGAGGTCACTTTAACCCACCATGGTTTTTTTTCCATTAAGAGTTACATCCCCTACCCTCCTTGACGCCATTTGCAAAATTAAGGGGAGGTCACTCTAACCGACCTTGGCATTTTTCCATTAAGAGTTACTTCCCCTACCCACCTTGACGCCATTTGCAAAATTAAGGGGAGGTCACTTACCGACCTTAGCTTTTTTCCATTAAGAGTTACTTCCCCTACCCGCCTTGACGCCATTTGCAAAATTAAAGTGAGGTCACTCTAACTGACCTTTGGTTTTTTTCCATTAAGAGTTACCCTACTCGCCTTGACGCCATTTGCAAAATTAAAGGGAGGTCACACTTACTGACATTTGGTGCTTTTTCCATTAAGAGTTACTTCCCCTTCCCGCCTTGACGCCACTTGCAAAATTAAGGGAAGGTCATTCTAACTGACCTTTGGTTTTTTCCATTAAGAGTCACATCCCCTACACGCTTTGACGCCATTTGCAAAATTAAGGGGAGGTCACTTAAACCGACTTTGGTTTTTTTTTCATTAAGAGTCACTTCCCCTATCCGCCATGACGCCATTTGCAAAAATTAAGGGGAGGTCACTCTAACTGACCTTTGTTTGTTTCCATTAAGAGTTACTTCCCCTACCCACCTTGACGCCATTTGCAAAATTAAGGGGAGGTCACTCTCACCGACCTTTGTTTTTCTCCATGAAGAGTTACTTCCCCTACCCGCATTGATGTCATTTGCAAAATTAAGGGGAGGTCATTCTAACTGACCTTTGGTTATTTCCATTAAGAGTCCCATCCCCTACCCGCCCTGTCGCCATTTGCAAAATTAAGGGGAGGTCACTTTAACCGACTTTGGTTTTTTTTCATTAAGAGTCACTTCCCCTATCCGCCTTGACGCCATTTGCAAAATTAAAGGGAGGTCACTCTAACTGACCTTTGTTTCTTTCCATTAAGAGTTACTTCCCCTACACGCCTTGACGCCATTTGCAAAATTAAGGGGAGGTCACTCTAACCGACCTTGGCTTTTTTCCATTAAGAGTTACTTCCCCTACCCGCCTTGACGCCATTTGTAAAATTAAGGGGAGGTCACTCTAACCTACTGGGTTTTTTTTCCTTTAAGAGTTACTTCCCCTACCCGCCTTGACGCCATTTGCAAAATTAAGGGGAGGTCACTCTGACCGACCTTTGCTTTCTTCCATTATGAGTTACTTCCCCTACCCACCTTGACGCCATTTGCAAAATTAAGGGGAGGTCACTCTAACCGACTTTGGTTTTTTCCATTAAGAGTTACCTGCCCTTCCCGCCGTGACGCCATTTGCAAAATTAAGGGGAGGTCACTTTAACCCACCACGGTTTTTTTCCATTAAGAGTTACATCCCCTACCCTACTTGACGCCATTTGCAAAATTAAGGGGAGGTCACTCTAACCGACCTTGGCATTTTTCCATTAAGAGTTACTTCCCCTACCCACCTTGACGCCATTTGCAAAATTAAGGGGAGGTCACTTTAACCGACTTTGGTTTTTTTTTTCATTAAGAGTCACTTCCCCTATCCGCCTTGACGCCATTTGCAAAATTAAAGGGAGGTCACTCTAACTCACCTTTGTTTTTTTTCCATTAAGAGTAACTTCCCCTACCCGCCTTGACGCCATTTGCAAAATTAAGGGGAGGTCACTCTAACCGACCTTGGCTTTTTTCCAGTATGAGTTACTTCCCCTACCCGCCTTGACGCCATTTGCAAAATTAAGGGAGGTCACTCTAACCGACTTTGGTTTTTTTCCATTAAGAGTTACCTTCCCTACCCACCTTGACGCCATTTGCAAAATTAAGGGGAGGTCACTAACCGACTTTTTTTACATTATGAGTTACTTCCCCTACCCGCCTTGACGCCATTTGCAAAATTAAGGGGAGGTCACTCTAACATACTGGGTTTTTTTCCATTAAGAGTTACCTTCCCTACCCACCTTGACGCCATTTGCAAAATTAAGGGGAGGTCACTAACCGACTTTTTTTACATTATGAGTTACTTCCCCTACCCGCCTTGACGCCATTTGCAAAATTAAGAGGAGGTCACTCTAACCGACCTTTGGTTTCTTCCATTATGAGTTACTTCCCTTCCCCACCTTGACGCCATTTGCAAAATTAAGGGGAGGTCACTCTAACCGACTTTGGGTTTTTTCCATTAAGTGTTACATCCCCTACCCTCCTTGACGCCATTTGCAAAATTAAGGGGAGGTCACTCTAACCGACCTTGGCATTTTTCCATGAAGAGTTACTTCCCCTACACGCCTTGACGCCATTTGCAAAATTAAAGTGAGGTCACTCTATCTGACCTTTGTTTTTTTTCCATTAAGAGTTACTTACCCTACTCGCCTTGACGCCATTTGCAAAATTAAAGGGAGGTCACACTTACTGACATTTGGTGTTTTTTCGATTAAGAGCTAATTCCCCTTCCCGCCTTGACGCCACTTGCAAAATTAAGGGAAGGTCATTCTAACTGACCTTTGGTTTTTTCCATTAAGAGTCACATCCCCTACCCGCCTTGACGCCATTTGCAAAATTAAGGGGAGGTCACTTTAACCGACTTTGGTTTTTTTTTCATTAAGGGTCACTTCCCCTATCCGCCTTGACGCCATTTGCAAAAATTAAAGGGAGGTCACTCTAACTGACCTTTGTTTGTGTCCATTAAGAGTTACTTCCCCTACCCGCCTTGACGCCATTTGCAAAATTAAGGGGAGGTCACTCTCACCGACCTTTGTTTTCCTCCATGAAGAGTTACTTCCCCTACCCGCATTGATGTCATTTGCAAAATTAAGAAGAGTTCACTCTAACTAACATTTGGTTTTTTTTCATGAAGAGTTACTTCCCCTATCCACCTTGATGCCATTTGCAAAATTAAGGGGAGGTCATTCTAACTGACTTTGGTTTTTTTCCATTAAGAATTACTTTCCCTACCCGCCTTGACACCATTTGCAAAATTAAGGGGAGGTCACTCTAACTGACTTTGTTTTTTTTTCACTAAGAGTCACTTCCCCTATCCGCTTGACGCCATTTGCAAAATTAAAGGGAGATCACTCTAACTGACCTTTGTTTTTTTCCATTAAGAATTATTTCCCCTACCCGCCTTGACGCTATTTGCAAAATTATGGGGAGGTCATTCTAACTGACCTTCGGTTTTTTTCCATTAAGAGTTATTTCCCCTACCCGCCTTGACGCAATTTTCAAAATTAAGGGGAGGTCCTTCTAACTGACCTTTCTTTTTTCCATTAAGAGTTACTTCCCCTACCCTTCTTGACGACATTTGCAAAATTAAGGGGAGGTCACTATAACCCATCTTGGCTTTTTTCCATTAAGAGTTACATCCCCTACCCTCCTTGACGCCATTTGCAAAATTAAAGGGAAGTCACACTAACCGACCTTGGCTTTTTTCCATTAAGAGTTACATCCCCTACCAGCCTTGACGTCATTTGCAAAATTAAGGGGATGTCACTCTCACCGAAATTTGTTTTTTCCATGAAGAGTTACTTCCCCTACCCGCCTTGACGCCATTTGCAAAATTAAGGGGAGGTCACTCTCACCGACCTTTGTTTTTCTCCATGAAGAGTTACTTCCCCTACCCTCCTTGACAACATTGGCAAAATTAAGGGGAGGTCACTATAACCCATCTTGGTTTTTTTCCATTAAGAGTTACATCCCCTACCTTCCTTGACGCCATTTGCAAAAATTAAAGGGAAGTCACACTAACCGACCTTGGCTTTTTTCCATTAAGAGTTACATCCCCTACCAGCCTTGACGTCATTTGCAAAATTAAGGGGATGTCACTCTCACCGAAATTTGTTTTTTCCATGAAGAGTTACTTCCCCTACCCGCCTTGACGCCATTTGCAAAATTAAGGGGAGGTCACTCTCACCGACCTTTGTTTTTCTCCATGAAGAGTTACTTCCCCTACCCTCCTTGACGACATTTGCAAAATTAAGGGGAGGTCACTATTACCCATCTTGGCTTTTTTCCATTAAGAGTTACATCCCCTACCCTCCTTGACGCCATTTGCAAAATTAAAGGGAAGTCACACTAACCGATCTTTGCTTTTTTCCATTAAGAGTTACATCCCCTACCAGCCTTGACGTCATTTGCAAAATTAAGGGGATGTCACTCTCACCGAAATTTGTTTTTTCCATGAAGAGTTACTTCCCCTACCCGCCTTGACGCCATTTGCAAAATTAAGGGGAGGTCACTCTCACCGACCTTTGTTTTTCTCCATGAAGAGTTACTTCCCCTACCCGCATTGATGCCATTTGCAAACTTAAGGGGAGGTCACTCTCACCGACCTTTGTTTTTCTCCATTAAGAGTTACTTCCCCTACCCGCCTTGACGCCACTTGCAAAATTCAGGGAAGGTCACTCTAACTGACCTTTGTTTTTTTCCATGAAGAGTTACTTCCCCTACCCACCTTGACGCCATTTGCAAAATTAAGGGGAGGTCTCTCTTACCGACCTTGGTTTTATTTTCCATGAAGTGTTACTCCCCCCTTCCCGCCTTGACGCCATTTGATTGATGTTGTACACTAAGCATTAATGATTAAAAAGAGCTAAGTTCAGTAAGCCAGAAATGCCTGTTTCTAAACGGTTTCTCTCTTTCTATTACTGGGACTTTCTCCGCTTTGTCGTTCTAGTCAGATTGCTTTGTGTCTGTACTGAAAGAGGATGAATTTGGCACCCGGATTGCCTGCCACTTTATGTAAAATTCTTCATAATGGACGGGTGCTGAGTAAATCTACTAATCTAATAATGAAAATCATATAATAACAATAAAAATAATGAGAAGAAAGAAGAAGAAGATTGCAATGTTGCGTGTTCTATAGTAAGATCTAAAATGATTGAACGCATCAGTGTCATTTACAGGCAAATAAGTGTCCCTAGGTAGGACCACAAGACTTATGTAGGTTCCGCACAAAAACGCGAAAGAAAGTATATGTTTCATTATACCATTATGAAGATATGTTATTAATGCACAAACAATGAATAATATAAGTGATATAATTAGAATGAAATTAAACAGCTGTTCCATCTGAAAACTTTTATAAACTGACATTTTTATGTTGTTAATTGTACATATATTTTAGGAAAACACATATATATTTCTGGTATATATATATCACTTGTAAATATTTTTAGTTGCCAATCTTTATATTGGATTGAAATCTCGGTAGAACAATCAAACAACAAATTTGTCGTGTGTACAACATCAAACAACAAAATGTTGCTTGTACCAAAATATTTTTGCAATAGAAGGTTTTAGAAGTAGCAGATAAAAAACTTAAATTGCAGTATAAATTTATGTATATGTACAAATCAATAAACATCCCGTAATGAGTTCGTTTTGTACAGAAATTACTTTTTCATGCACGGCTACGATTTTTTGTTTTTCATCACTATAAACTGGCACTGTACCTTCAATAACTTTTTAACAAACAACGATAAACATGTAAGACTAAAAGCCGAGTGAAGATAAATTATATGGCCACCGACTGGGCGTTATCGTTTGAAATTTTGTATATAATAGACACACTTACCACTGCAAAATGTGTCCTCTGTTAGGTCAAATGGTAAACAAATAGCGCAGCATTTTCCTCGCCTAAAAAGCAGCAAAATGCAAAACACGTCCACCCCCTGCATAATGTTAATTTTAGTTCAAATAGAACTGTTGAATATGATTAGAAACCAACACATAAATTAAAACACAACTAATTTTTCTATTGGCCTACAATAGTAACTGTGACGTATATATTGTGGCAATATCAAACTATCGCTGTTTTTGTTTGAAGTTGTTAAAATTGAAACGCGGGCAAAGCATCAAACGGGAAAGATCTTCTTAAAGGGTACAGGTAAATTTGTAGTAATTTATACACACCATATAAAACCATTCAAAGCATGTGGTCGTTTTATACAGAATTATAAGAGGCTATATCTAAAAGCTATTTTTGTACATTCTATATAGTAAATGAATTAAAACAGTAGATTATACAAACTTGTAAAATGAAATCCTAATTATGAGATAAAAATATTTCGAACCTGACATAAGGACGCAAAAAGACATATCTTTACAACGTAAAAAAACGTATCTCTTTGTGTTACAGAGATAACACTATAATTCACAGACATATCCCTTATAAATATCTTGTTATGATCGGGAAAGGTGCTCCCTGTGTGGAAGTCTCGATGTGCCCCCTCCCAACCACCTGTCGAAAATCATTATCTTAAACTGTCGTTAACCGTTTCCTGTCAAACATATAGATGATCTCGCCTACCTCGGCAAAGTTGTCAGTTTGAGTCCGGGCTCGGCCTTGTGAAATTATTTTTTAAAGAAGCTATCCAGCAAGCCTGCGACAGTTTCTGGTTCTTTCCAGTGTGTTTCTCTACTACAAACAGACGATTATCGACGTTTAACTTAAAAACTAACCGTTAAAAAATGACCCCATTACTGATCAAAAGTTAACGACTGATCAGGTCTCAACGACTTTTTTATCAAAATTTAATGTTGAAATGTTGGCAGGGTCAATTCTCAACGTTGAGAAATGACCCATGGGGTCAATTTTCAACGGGGTCAAAATTTAATGTTACACCGGAGCTGACAGATCCACAACTCTATCAAAATTTTTAAACAATTATTTTCATTTTGTCGTCATTACCAACATGTCATGTTTGCATGTCACTAAAAAATCGGTAAACTGAAACACATGTTGAATAATATTAATTTTACAAATGTCTATTTTTGAATAGAACGTCAAGCCCCCAAGATTTATATGAATTCTGTGAGCTATTAAATAAAAACATACCGATTGATACCTCCCAAAAATTTTCATATCATTAAAAGTAAACAATCTCACAAGTTACATGTGATTCAATACATTCATTGTTACAGACGAACTTCTTGAGTAAGTGAGCCGACCCTGTGCTTACAGCAGACCTATCTGCTGTGCAGTAATAAACATTCGGCCCTGGCACAGCATTTCAAAAATAGAAACTATATATATATACAGCACGTGAATAGCATTGGTCTCCGGTTGATACATGCCCGGATGAAGTGAAAAAGTAGTTTTTGTGCAAGGATTCTTTAAAGTCAAATGGTTGATGTCAGGAATGTCTGTCATCTCCAACACTCCTTATACATTAGCGACAAAACTCATTTTCGTTGTTGTTGTTTTTAATCCCCCGCCATGAGTGGTGGGTGTTATAGGAATGGTCCCCGTTCTCCCGTCCTTTCGTCCGGCCGTCCGTAACAATTGTATCCACTCCATATAACTTAAACCCTTTAAGGATTTTCATGAAATTTGGGTCAAATGATCACCTCATCAAGACGATGTGCAGAACTTATGAGTCGACCATGTCGGCTCAAGGTCAAGGTCACAACTCAATGTCAAATGTTTGAGCCAGCTCTGTAACTCCTAAACCCTTTGAATGATGTTCATGAAACTTGGGTCAAATGATCACCTTATCAAGACGATGTGCAGTACACATGAGTCAGCCATGTCGGCTCAAGGTCAATGTCACAAATCAAGGTCAAAAGTTTGGATCGAATTAATTGATATCGTCATACATGGACTATAAAATAGACTTAACAACGTCAATGCTTCTACCCAATACCATCAACCCTTTCTCTATCCTAACAGCGACGGGGTATATAGCTGTCATTCAGACTGCCTTTTTTTAATTTGATTTGTTTGTTTTTCTTAGGTGAATAAAACGCTATCTAAGTGATTAATATTTGGTCGCTTGCTCATGCATATTATTATAATACAGGTAATTTGAATGGAACGTGAGATATCATTTAGTGAGACAAGTGTTTACACTGAGATTTTGTCCGTGTATCAAAAATATCCAGACGGAGGATGGAATTTTACCAACACTAAATGCATAAACACACACCATCTGTATGCATATAATATTATACACTGACTGATATTGTTAGTGAGTTGTTCTTTGTATATATGTTTGTTTGGTTATTTAGTTTTGTTGGTCGGTTGGCTCGTCCGTTGTTTGTTTGGTTGTTCGTTTCTTCGTTCAGTTTGGTTTGGTATTTAGTTAAGTTGGTTTTTATTATGCTTGTTTGTTGACTGGTTTCGTTGGTTACTTCGTTTGTTGTTCGTTTAGTTTGTTGGCTAGTTGGTTGGTCATTTTATTTGGATGGTTGGATTGGGTAGTTCGGACGTTCAGCCGTTCGCTTGTTGGATTGTTTGGTTGGTAGGATGACTGGTTGGTTAGCTGGTTGGTTGGCTGCCTGGCTGGCTAGCCCTCTGGCTGGCTGGCTGGCTCACTGACTGGCTTTGTTTACATTCAGGTTGACATTAAATGTATCTGCTTCGCCCGGAAATCAAACGATCTCCAAACAATGTAAAAGTAAAGAGTATATCGGTATCGTTAGTATTGACCCGTGTATGATGTCTTTTTGTATAGAAATGAATAGAAAGGCCTTTGCATGAGCTTCTTTTGTACTCTGCTCCCTAAACATGCTTAATCAAATTCAAATGCAACTTTGAATAGACATGAAAACATGTCTTGAGACCTGGGATAGCCATACATCTCTAAACGAGAGACACTTTATACAATATTACTACTCACATAATAATAGGACACCGCAATAAATTAATAGATTGATCATAAGTATTTCCTATTCTAACAATAGAAGCCTAAAAACGGTTGAAATGAACATCTCACAATTCCTCTTTATATGAAAGGCCATTCTCGGTTGTTGGTCCCGACATGTGGAATGCACTCAGTTATGAAATCGCAAATTGTAACACTTAAAGTCTGAAACCACATAATAAAGAAACTTTGTAATCAATATCCCTTTATATTCTTTTTATCTACTCTACATATTGTCAGCTGGATGGTTCAGTCTTCTTTATAGGATATATAGACTGTATTAGTTGGATGCTTAAATCCGAACAGAATTAACATGAATTATATTGAAATTTCAAAATCAGTTAGTTAGTTTAACATGCTCTTTTGTATTTGCTGATTATTACATTCCATTTGCCTGACTATCACCATCCCCACAATCATCGCATTAGTGTACACTATTCTTCCCTCATCTCATTTAAAAAAATGTATACATTACTATCGACACAATTTTTATACGGGTGTTCCCCAAAACTGAAAATGCTTGCAATTTTAATCATTTCTCTTTCAATTATACCAAAACAATGAAATTTCAAATTTAAATGTATTTCATACACAATATCGCGTGACAGAGTCTGAAATGGAATTTTGTAAAATCGATAAA
Source organism: Mercenaria mercenaria (assembly GCF_021730395.1). Taxonomy (NCBI): domain Eukaryota; kingdom Metazoa; phylum Mollusca; class Bivalvia; order Venerida; family Veneridae; genus Mercenaria; species Mercenaria mercenaria. The sequence continues at coordinate 68,573,199 of NC_069366.1, forward strand.
TGGTACAGGGAATATAACTATAATTGCATTGTATGTGTGCGATCTCCCCTCCAACGTGCTCACTGTACTTATCTCCCGTAATCATACATGTTTGACAGCATAACAGTCTATAAATGTCTAATAAGATGTTGAAATGGCACTGGACCGATGACAGTTTTTGTTTTGACTATTCTTGATAGACTTTACAGGCTTGCTAGTTATGACGTCTGTTTCAGAAATATTTGTTCTGTACTGCACGGGCGCAGATCTATCCGTGCACGTAGAGAGGGTTGTTTTAATATTAGTAGGTCGGTTCATGTGCACAGATAGACCTCCACGTGTTTTTTTATTGATTTTTTTTTATTATTATTATTTTGTTGTTCATGCAAGCCACAGATCTTTCTGAACTATGTATTCCCATAGCAAACGAAAGAGTAAGTGTGGTACTGGTTTGAACTGGAAACATATGAATTAGCTATCTTTCTGATAGTACAGTAACACGTATGTCCTCATTTCATACCTTTACTTTATTATCTACAATTTAATACAAGTCGTCAGTCCTCTTGACTATAAATGTTTCAAGGATAATATAAAAGTGAGAAAAAAAATGGCGGAAAATGGTAATTATTATTAAACATAGAAAAATTATTACATGGCAAGTAGATTAAATTTTATGTTGAAGTATAATATGTGAAATGTACAGAGAGATCACATATTTAATTAATTAATTAAATAGTTTTAGTTTATGTTACGGTCAAAAATATGTAGATGTTCTGATGCACAGGTGCATGTTATCATATAAGGAGGATAATTGGTCTGGCACCTGTGGCCCCGAACATATGTTTCTCTGAACTAAATCGGTATATAATAGAAAAAGAAATAAGCGTGACTGGTAAAACAGCTCCAAATGCGTAAATCTTTATTTGAGCCGCGCCATGAGAAAACCAACATAGTGGGTTTGCAACCAGCATGGATCCAGACCAGCCTGCGCATCCGCGCAGTCTGGTCAGGATCCATGCTGTTCGCTTTTAAAGCCTACTGCAATTAGAGAAACTGTTAGCGAACAGCATGGATCCTGACCAGACTGCGCGGATGCGCAGGCTGGTCTGGATCCATGCTGGTCGCAAACCCACTATGTTGGTTTTCTCATGGCACGGCTCATTTTTACTTCTTTCACGTAGTCCGATTTAATCATTTTATTTGATATGCATTTATGTAAATCCGTATATTCAGGTTTACTAAAGAGATTAGAAAATGGCGGTAATGTGGTTGTTGCGGAGGGATATATTTTCGAGTTTGAGAGGAAGGGCTATTTACAGGCGGGAACATTTGTTCCGGTAGTGACCTTAGAACATCCAGAACTTGTGCGGCTAATGTATGAAGAATTTGTCCATGCAGGCAGTGACGTTGTACTAGCGTTCACAGTACGTAAGCGCGCAATTTCAAATACTTCATGCTGAAGTTCATTTTGATGCCATTTCAAAATTATAGTTATACTATCTTTATCATTAAAATAACTTTGAATACACTCTACACAACAGCTGAAATATTTGACTGCAACGTGTCTGCGTTTCATTAATAGAATGAACTATATTGATCTTAATGATTTAAGTTTGTAAAGTGTTCGCAGATGTAGAGTTGGAAAAATGCCCGCAGTCATTGTCAGTCTTAAATAAATTCTTATTCCAGATAACTTACTCTAAATGTCCACAGTACTGATTTTCCACCCACTATGATTTAGCTAACATGCACAAAATGTTTAAGTGTGAATGATCTAAAATAATGTATTTTGCAGTATTACGCACACAGAGAGAAGTTACGACTAATTGGGAGAGAGAATGATTTGGAGAAAATGAACATCGCGGCTCTCAAAATGGCGCGTGAAGTTGCAGACGAACATGGCTGCCTGATGGCGGGAAACATCTGTAACACTTCCATTTATCTTCCTAATGACGAAGAAACACACAAAGTAGCAGAAGCAATGTTCAAGGTACAATACGAGATAAAATTAGTACTATTATGTATTTAAATTGTATGCGTCATTGACAAAATTAATAGGAATTTTTTAAAGCACATCCTTTTCCTTGACGGAAACAACAAACAAAATAGTATTATTTATCTATCAGTTTTGAAGTAGTTACGGAAGAAATACACCGTTTATGAAAATCATCTACTTCTTGTTGGAAAGTTGTCAGTAACATTTGGAGATAATTGGTTCAAGTTACAATGGTTATTTGAACGGACTGGCGTTATATGACTCCAGTCCTGCCTTCCAAAACTCTAAATGCCGCTTTTTCATAATTTGTTTTTTCATAGATGCGGCTTTAGTCCAAATTCAGCATATAACCTTAGGAGGCCAGCACATATTTATGCAATCCTGCCAGGCATATATATGTTTTTGACAACACATAAAATGACGTCACTCGACCTTAGGCTATTTCCGGAGGTAAAGAAAATGAAAGTAGAAATGATAAACTTGAAAACGAAAGCCGTATTTTGATTCGTAGATAGTCAGGGGTCACGCGCAGGGGTCATCCCGTCTAAATGTATGCGCGTGGACTTCGGATGTACGATATTTGTAGCTTATTAGCTTTGTATCGGGAAATATGCACGAGTTCTTCAGCGGAAATATTGCGCGACTTTACATACGCATCCACGCGTAAAAATATTATGTAAATATCAAAAATATGTTCAATAGCCCGAATAGGATTGACACACACTGGATTACGTCATGCACCCGATATGAAATTCAGGCGTCAGTGTATGGAAAAAATATTGACGTTTCCGGTATCAATGTAACTTAACGGGGAATAGAATCGAGTAAGTAATAATACCGTATTTGAGAGCTGCAGACCTAGACATTTTAGAAATATTTTCAAAGTAAATTACTCGACGTATCAAAATGAAAAAAGGTAAAATACTCAATATAAACATGTATTTCCTATTTCAGGAACAGATTGAGCTTGCGTTAAAATATGGGGCAGACTACATAGTTGCGGAGACATTTGCACCCTTAGGAGAGGCAATGTTAGCTCTAGAGTGTATCAAGAAATATGGGAAAGGTTTGTTAGGCTGACTGCTATTTATACAACGATTTATGAACACTTTTATACAATGCAATGCTAACTCATTTCACCAAAAGAAATGTACAAAAGTAGATTTCAGCCATCCAAAAACAGGTATTATATCCATCTGAGCCGACTTGAACATCTGAAATGAGTGCGTGGTTAACTTAAGGTTAAATTTCTTCCCATGTTACTAGGTTTGCCAGCTGTAGTTACAATGTCAGCACCAGCAGCAGACGTATTCGTTGATGGGGTCAAGGTCGCAGAAGGTTGTAAACAGTTGGAGGACGCCGGGGCGGCTGTGGTTGGCCTAAACTGTGGAATGGGACCGGAAACAATGATCCCATTGCTCAAGGAAATAAGACAGATATGTAAAGTAGGTGCATTTAGTTTCACAAATATAAATTGGTTTTAATTTAATAGACATAACACATATCTAAAATTAAAAATTAAAAAACCGTGTGAGAGATACTTTAAAACACGTTGATGTTCACCTGATGAATACCCCCCGTTGATGTTCACCTGATGAATACCCCCCGTTGATGTTCACCTGATGAATACCCCCCCCCCCCCCCCCCCCCCCCCCCCCCCCCCCAAAAAAAAAAATCACGAAAAAGTCATAAATATCTAACTACCTCAATTGACCACTTCAAAAAGTGTAGGAAGATATAAAACCTAGATATAAAAAAACTGCGTAAATCTATAAATATGAAATAAATTTGGTTAATGGTCCTCCAAGGTCGTGAGCTATCTCTCTCGTAGATAACCTGACCTGAAAAAATACTGTACATGTGCTAGCGTGAGTGTCCATATTATGTTATCGGTTGCTTTTATTTCATTATATAAAAACGCATGTTAATCATTTAGAAAAAAAAATACGTTGTCGTTCTTGTATTAGTTAGCTTCCCGTTTATTGCAAAGTCCAAATACATTAGAATATTCACCAAAAAATTGTATTTTGTGTACAGGGTCCTATAGCTGCGTTACCAGTCACCTACAGGACAACCCCAGAGGAGCCAACTTTCTTCTCATTGACTATACCGGGAACCAGTAAGTTGCTTTTACATCGCATTTTAACCCTGATGGGATTGAAACTTGTCCTTCATGTCAGAATAAAGACTGTTTTCTGGTAAAAAATGTGTGCACATTCAAATATTGCAAAAGCTGTTGTAATCGTTAAGATTTCAGTTTTAGGTATTATTCCAAAGTAGATACTGAACGTCTTAGATCCAATTAATTAAATAAAGATTAAATAGTGAAAAGAGATTCAAATGGGTACAGGAAAAATATCTTGCGTCGTCATAACCTTGATATTTCCTTTGTAAACAACTTGTGTAATACTATACTTCGAGGTTTTTTGTTGTTGTTTTTGTTGTTGTTGTTTTTTTTTGTTTTTGCTGTTGTTTTTTAGAGTGACATTTGTATCTCTGTCGAATATAGATACATTGCAGTAAAAATAGACAAACTGTTTATTGTTAATTTGATTGTAATAAAAAAAATTACATCGATAACAATTGGAAGTCAATTTATTCGAACTTGGAATTCAAGAGTCACGTATATGCATGATAGCCGCTGTGCGAGAATTTTGAGGCATTTAATATTGCGACAAAAGCTGTAAATTATAAATCGTATCAATTCAACGCGTTTTATCAAGGAGAAGAAGTTACTAAGCTTTATTATGCAATAAATTAAACAAGCGTAATCAGCGAATCTTCAGAAATCATAATCATACAACGTAACAGATATAACATATATTGCAAGATAGCAGATATGTTAATATCCCAAACATACCCAAACATACATATCATTCCAGTTAGAGCTTCATGTGTACTGCACGCGGCATTGGTGCATGAGTTTTGTGTGACACGACATCCTGGTCTGTTTGGCTCACTACTTTGTCAATAGTTTGTGTGAAAAGTTTGTTTGACTCACTACTCTGTCAGGAGTTTTGTGTGACACGACACCATGCTATGTTTTTTGTGTGAAAAAGTTGTTTGGTTCACTTCTTTGTCGGGAGTTTTGTGTGACATGGTATCCTGGTCTGCTTGGCTCACTACTTTGTCAATAATTTGTGTGAAAAGTTTGTTTGGCTCATTACTTTTGTCAGAAGTTTGTGTGACATGACATCCTGGTCTGCTTGGCTCACTGCTTTGTCAGGAGTTTGTGTGAAATGGTATCCTGGTTTGATTGGCTCACAGCCTTGTCAGTAGTTTGTTTGACATCGCATTCTGGTTTGCTTGGCTCACTGCTTTGTCAATAGTTTTGTGTGAAACGCTATCCTGGTTTGCTTGGCTCACAGCCTTGTCAGTAGTTTGTGTGACATGGCTTCCTAGTCTGCTTGGCTCACTGCTTTGTCAGGAGTTTGTGTGAAACGGTATCTGGTTTGCTTGGCTCACAGCCTTGTCAGTAGTTTGTGTGATATGGCATCTTGGTTTGCTTTGCTCACTACTTTGTTATGAGTTTTGCGTGAAACGCTATCCTGGTCTGCTTGGCTCACTTCTTTGTTATGAGTTTTGCGTGAAACGCTATCCTGGTCTGCTTGGCTCACTGCTTTGTTATGAGTTTTGCGTGAAACGCTATCCTGGTCTGCTTGGCTCACTGCTTTGTTATGAGTTTTGCGTGAAACGCTATCCTGGTCTGCTTGGCTCACTGCTTTGTTATGAGTTTTGCGTGAAACGCTATCCTGGTCTGCTTGGCTCACTGCTTTGTCAGAAGTTTTGCGTGAAACGGTATCCTGGTTTGCTTGACTCACTACTTTGTCAGTAGTTTGTGTGACATGGCTTCCTAGTCTGCTTGGCTCACTGCTTTGTCAGGAGTTTGTGTGAAACGGTATCAGGTTTGCTTGGCTCACAGCCTTGTCAGTAGTTTGTGTGACATGGCATCTTGGTTTGCTTGGCTCACTACTTTGTTATGAGTTTTGCGTGAAACGCTATCCTGGTCTGCTTGGCTCACTTCTTTGTTATGAGTTTTGCGTGAAACGCTATCCTGGTCTGCTTGGCTCACTTCTTTGTTATGAGTTTTGCGTGAAACGCTATCCTGGTCTGCTTGGCTCACTGCTTTGTTATGAGTTTTGCGTGAAACGCTACCCTGGTCTGCTTGGCTCACTGCTTTGTTATGAGTTTTGCGTGAAACGCTATCCTGGTCTGCTTGGCTCACTGCTTTGTTATGAGTTTTGCGTGAAACGCTATCCTGGTCTGCTTAGCTCACTGCTTTGTCAGGGGTTTGGAGTGAAACGGTATCCTGGTTTGTTTGACTCACTACTTTGTCAGAAGTTGTGCGTGAAATGGTATCCTGGTCTGCTTGATTTTCCTTTGCATCAGAAGTTTTGTTTGAATCGGTGGTTTTCAAAATTATCCGAAAACATGACAAAGATTTGCAACATGTACTGTTATGTTAAAGAATTACAAATGCGTCTTTCCATTTGTTCAAAGTATATGCAAATGTAACACGATTTCAGCTTTCAGAAATGTTGAATGTAATAATATATCTTCCTTTGTTCTCGACAACTTCTGTCGGCCAGCTGACTTATAAAACACTTTTATTTCAGAAAAGAGAGCATTTCCGCTTGATTTGTGCGCATGTCTTTGTAGTCGTCAACAGATAGCGGAGTTCGCCGAGCAATGTAAAGAAATTGGTGTGCAATACGTTGGTTTATGTTGTGGTAACTCCGCAAACATGACCCGAATAGTTGCCGAGAAGTATGGACGTAACCCTCCTGCTAGCAAATACGCACCGGCTATGGAGAAACACTTCATCTTCGGCGATAAATCGAAATTTAAAAGCGGTTTCACAGAAGATTTAAGAACACATATTGGAGGACAGTTTGATTAGATATATCAACCGCAGTGTTGATTAAGTCAGTTGATTTCCTTTCCATATGTGATTTCGGCATGTTCCGTATAATAATATAAACATATTACTTTGTTTTATGTACTTAATCATGGTTTGAAAATCAAAATGAATTATGGATGGCAATCCAGAATTGTTAAATGATTTAATAATGCTACAAATACATGTAGATGCATTTTGTTTTGGTCAAAATCAAGCACCTGCTGTCATTTCAAAGACTGTAGGAGGTATTACCTGTCAATTTTACGCAGGTTACAGTATGGCGATATTTTTGATACAATTCGACCTGTTATTGTTGTTTACAACGAACGGTATTAATCACTCTATGATCATATTGGTAATAAAAAAAAAATTAATCGTATTTTCATGTTGGAAATATACTTCGATGAAAAGTATACGTAAAGTACAAAAAGGACTAATGTGTGTGTTTAGCACTATAGATTGGGTTTTCCCTACTTTCTGAACGGGAAATTTTAAACTTATACTATATAGTAACTTGCTTCCCGTCACCTTTATTGACTTGTTTTATTCAAAAGGCATTGCCCAGCTTGATGCCTGTTATAACAAATTAAAATTTCCACATGATCAAACACTATCTTTGTGACAAATAGGCAGTTTTTACTCTTACATGTGCAGTTCTTGTTTTATATGTTATGTTGCTTAAAATCATACTGCCCTAAAATGATTTTATGCAATAGTATGCAAGCTTCAAATGGACCTGTACAAAATCCTAAAAAAAAGCAATTCATTGTAAATATACATAACTGTACTACTACATAGTCCTCCCATGTTTTTATTTTTATTTTTTGTTGTTCATTCAAGCCACAGATCTTTCTAACTATATATCCCTGTAGTTAACAAAATGGCAAGTGTGTTATTGGGTACATTTACTGGTTTGAACTGGAAACTGAAGCATTAACTATCTTTCTGATAGTATAGTAATATATATGAGTGTTCTCATTTTACCTTTATTATCTATAACTTTGTACAAATCGTCAGAGTCCTCTTGTCTACCACCTGTTTTTAGGATAATATAGAAGTTCAAACATGGCGGAAAATGGTAATGATATTACAAATGTATTATTTTACATAGAAAATTTATTACATGACAAGTGAATTATATTTTATGTTAATAGTGAAATATGTGAAGTGTACGACGTTTTCACATATTTCATTAAACAGTTTTCGTTTAGGTAATGGTCAACCATATGTCGATGTCCTGATGCAAAGGTGCCGGACCATTTTCTTTTTTTCTTTTTTTTTATTCCTTTTTTTTTTTTGGTTATGATATATGGATGATAATTGGTCTAGCACCTTTGAAGCCGGACAAATTTGGTATATAAAAAGAAAAAGAAATAATCGCAAAAACAGTTCAAAATGCGTAAATCTTGCTAAACTGTATATAAGAAAGCGTTATTTTTACATCTTTCACGTATTCCGATTAATTATTTTATTCGATATGGTAAACATTAGCTGAAAGAAATCTGATGTTATGCTTCAGTCACAAATAAAACGGGTGTTGCCCGATATTTTTCTAACGGCGCCGAATATTACAGGCGCCAGACGATACTGAAGCTTTGTTTACACCCGGTCACAAAACAGGACGACTATTCTGCAAGGTCATACCGGTCCGATAGTTTTCAGATCTGACAGGGACCGGACGGCCTTCGTGCGGAATATACAAGAAACCGGAAATAGAAATACGTTAAGCAATAGGTTGAGTATTTAGTGGTCGCTATACAGGGCTAACGACGTCTAGTATACCTTATCATCTTTCTATATGTACTAAAAGTAAAAGGGACAGTTCCAGGACAATGCCCAGCTGTTTGTTTGTTTCTTTCTTCTATGTTATCTTTACGTTATACTATCACTATGTGTTTTGGGTGATATAGTTTAATAATGTACGCAGCAATGCATATACCGCTGCTGAAGGGTTTCGGTTCGAACTTATTACAACATCTTTTTGTTCAATTGAATAGGTTTCCCTGTTTATAGTTTTCTTTTCTAAAGCGAAGCAGTGACCTTTTTTTCATTTAAAACACCAGCTGGAGAAGAAATACCAAGAAACGCAATGGTGAACACGTTCATAATCGTTAGAAATTCAAACGTACAAACCTATTACATAAGCACATGATAGACTGCAGGTGCAATACATAATATTGTTAATCATGCACGATAGCTAGTTAATTAAAACCTTTGTTTGCTGTTTCCAGATCTAACATTTCGAAATAAAAAAAATAATTGTTCACTTGCTTGTTTACGAGGGTCTTGCAAAATGTTCTGCCACTAATGGGCTTCCGTAGTTTTTTCCCAGGTATTTTTTTAAAACGCTTCATTGTACTCGATAGGTTTGTCAAATAGCTAACGATATCCGTTTATTCCTCAAATGACCGAATTATTTTAATTTGAAATATATGCAGTCATATACACTGATCAATTTACTTGTCAAATTGTAAAATGGACGAAAAGACTGAAATTCTTAGCTATATTAAATGCCGCATTAGGAGAACAGATATTTGATGAATTGTGTGATATATGAGGACCTCAGGTGGCAACAATCCACACAGTTTTTATATGGGTTAAAGCTTATAAAGCTGGGAAATTATCTGTCGAAGATGATACCCGTTCTGGTAGGCCAAAAACCTCTGTTACCAAGGCAAACAGCGCTGCTGTAAAAGCTGTGGTCGATCAGGATGTGCGATTATCGGTAGCCAGTGGCATATCAGAAGGCAATGTGCAAACAATTCTGAAAAAGCGTTTGGACCTGAAAAAGTTTGGCGCTAGGTGGGTATTTGCTCACTGAGGAGCAAAAGAAACAACGCCTTAAATGTGCCCTGGAACTTTTGAAAACATACAAAAGCTGAGATAGTCGGGTTATTTCTAACTTGCTAATATGTGACGAAACCTGGGTGCATATGTTTGAGAGACAGAGAAGGGCTGATAATAAGCAATGGAAGCGAAAAGATCAAAAACGCCCCTGTATTGCCAAGAGAACCATAAGTTCGAAAAAGATGCTGTACGCAATTTTCTTCAATTCTAGTGGGCCAGTCGTTCAAGTGCCTTGTCCATCTTGTCATACGGTCACTGAACGATTCTACAAAAACTCTGTACTAAAGAAAGTGAAAAAGTTTTACAATAAGAAACGTCCAAGCAAAGGATGGTCAGGCGTCCATCTTATACACGACAACGCTTCCTTTCACAAGTGCAATGTTGTTAAGTCTTGTTTTACTTCTGAAAAGGTGAAAGCTGTAAACCATCCGCCTTATTCACCTGACCTGAGTCCCTGTGACTTATTTTGTATTTCCAAGTCTTAAGAAAATGCTTTTTGGAAAGAAATATAAGTTCAGAAGTTCTCTTGGCAGTGCCATTTATCAGTGTCTCAACAGATACCAAAAGAACACTATTTATCTGCTTTTCGCGATTGGGTAAAAAGGTTACAAAAATGTGTTTCGGTAAAGGGGAAATACTTTGAAGGTTTGTAATAAAATGATTTTGATAAAACGTAACACTTAAGAAACCCGAACCCAATGACAGAACATTTTGCAGAACCCTCGTAATTATTCTTATTTTGAAATTGTTTATAGATCTATACGTCCCAGTATTAAATTCAACAGATGCCAACAAAGCTTGACTATACAATGCCATACCTCTAAAGAAAACCAAACGGATGAATCAATCACATCAGCAAGTACAAAAAGGCCAACAATTTTGCTTAAAAATATGTTATAGCCTTAGAGCTTTCCCCTCTTATGATGGTAAATGAAAAACTTTCTTACATGCAAATCTTAGCTAAAATTGCTAATCCAAAACAGCGACAAGACTTTTGGAAAAAACAAGAGAATCATCGAACATAATTATGCACTGCATATCTGATCATCAGGGTAAACAATTGTTTGAATTGGTTGATTCTGTTGATGAGACGTAATGAAATGTAATAAGTCCTCATGTACCCCCACCCACCCCACAACGGCCCTAGCAATGTGCTGCATGATCCCAAGGAAGTAAGGACCAGGAAGTAGCATGGCTTTGTAACGAAGCAAACGTCATACTAATGGAGCCTGTACTCTGCATGCTAGATCATTACAGTGAACAAGTGTATGAAGATTCAAATTAAACCAATTACTGGGGTCTGAGATACTTGCGTACGTACAAAGATTTTATAAAATTGCTAGATCGGAAAAGTGTCATAACTTTATGAAAAAAGCATACTAGAGTTATGACACTTGGTTATTACATGTTAGATCATCACATTGAACAACTGTGTTGGTTTCAATAAATAATGGCTTTTTTTTCCAAATAATAAACTTCAGATAGTCGCAGTAAATCCAAAATGAAATGTAATCTACCTTGGTGTAGGAAAAAAGAAAAATAACAATGACAACGCCGTGTCCTCTATATGTATTTTGGAGAGATGTAGGACATTTGCCCCCGCAGGACAGTTATTCACCCCCTCCCCCTCCTCTTCCATCAATGTACAAATGGATTGCGGGACATTTGCAAACCCTCCATTCCAGTTGAAATGGTAAAAATGGCATTTGCCCCTCCCCGCCCCACCTCCCCATAGCTTATTTTGTAATGGACATTTCTCATTTAATGTTTTTGTACAATATACCAGTAGATATAACTGTCTTGGGATTTTTTTTGTTACAAATAACCGAAAAATATTTTGACTTCAATACCACCTGGCTTAGACGGACACCAGCCATTGACAGTCGTAGTGGTTCAATGTTCATTGCTCTTGTGGGCTGCTTAATACAGGTGTTGCTATATTGTTTCTTTATTTCTTTGAAGCTGGAGAGGCTACAGGTTTGTACTTGTGCGGGTACGCATGTGTGCAGGATTTCATTCAATATTTCAATAAGCGTCGGATCTGAGCAAATTCAGATCATTAAAAATTGTTCACACAATATAGCAATACATGTTTAAACAAACCTTTAATATAAGTGCATGATGTCGCGAAGTACATCTGTCTGTCCGCTGTATATAGAAAGTTCTACCATTATCAATAAAATAATTCTATTTAATGCGACGTCACAAAACGAGCTACTTTTATCTGATAATGCATGTCTTATTTGACCTTAATGTATCTTACACTTCATTCGCCGTGGCAGTCGTCATGTCCTTGATACCGTATTCAAAATATGGTCTAGGGCAACTTCAGCCACGAGAATGTCGCGAAAAGGTAAAGCTGCTTTAATATTTATGAAATTTATAAAATTTTGCCTCATTTTAGACTGTTTCGCAATTTTTGGTTAAGTATTTTCTTGTGTAAGCTGGTAACTTCACTCATTTGTCCACTGCAATGATCTAACATGCATTTCACAGGTTCCATAACTTTATTTTTGCATTTTAACAAAATTATGCCCTAGAATCGACTTAAGTGTACATGTACACTCAATTTACTTTTTGGTATGACAAGGCTGTTATACAGTCGAGCGTTCCTGTCCTTCGACAGCTCTTGAATGCAAGGTATTTATTCGACGCCGCCAGAAGGCGGTGTCGAGTATATGGGATACACTTTTATTTTGGACCCTGTAAAGATGGTAATGAATAGTTTCGGAATGATAAACTGAAAACAGTGAATAGCTTGTAAAAGGACCCACGATATTGCACAATAGATTTTAGTGAATAAACAAAAAGAAATGGCAAAACAATATAAGAAATGTATGTAATGCAATTTATTATGTGATATAAAACAATGTTATCTGTCTTTTCTCTCTTTATTTGTAGAGCAGAAAATAGTTGTTTTATCTATAATTTCGTCAAAATGTTGATCCGATTTATTGATAAGGGAGGTTACTCTGTAAGTCAAGTTTTCTATTTCTGACCCTAGCATGACCTACTTACTTATCTAATTTTCTATAAATAGATCACACCGCATATATACCATACTGCAACGCGTGAGGTCTATTGCGGACAAGGGAGCGTTCATGTATTTTAAAATAAGTAAACTTCGAAGAGAATATTAAAAAATAAAAATACGGAAAATTACAAATTCCTTGAAGAAACGTATTAACAAAATAAATAAAGGAATCAATAAGCATATATATATATGTTGAAATGAACGTAGGAAGTGCCGCTGTTAACTTATTTTTAATCTTTTGTCTTATTTTCTTTGTTGATAGGTACAGTGATGTAATTTCAGAATGCGCACATTTTTACAGATTCCTTTTGCAGTTGTATATTTATATAATTGTTATGGTTACCTTAACTTTGAAGCATAGAGTTTCCCATTTGTGACCACATGTACAACTGGTCAGAATATTTTTAAATATTTTATAAACTCATCTTGATTCTAACCTTTGACATTTTTTTTGCTTATGTGTCAAATACTTATTGTTTACCGATATTCACTGTCAACTAAGGTGTGCAATAAAGGGCCATCATTTGGCTGAATTTGTCAGTGACAGGTTAATACTTCTTTAAAATATGGTTAGATCGAAATTTCAAAAGCCATGGGAATCAAAGCATCAGTGACTTTCAAATAGATTTCCTTGTTGAATTTATATTTTCATTAATTTTATATGACAAGTCAGTTGCTCTGGTTGTATTATATTATTTTTTTCTTTTTTTTTTTACTTTTATAGATAGTTTGTTTTTGTATCTGTCCATTCCTGTCTAACTTAAAAAAAAAGATTTTCATTAAAACGTTTTCTACACTTGGCAGTGGGTTATTATGCTTGCTAAATTTCTTGTAATATTAGATTTGAATCTAGACACTGACATTTTCCTAGTAACCTTACGGTTCAACGAGGACTTCAAGTTTACCGTTCATTCCTGTCTAACTTAAAAAAAGATTTTCATTAAAATATTTTCTACACTTTGGCAGTGGGTTATTATGCTTGCTAAATTTCTTGTAATATTAGATTTGAATCTAGACACTGACATATTCCTAGTAACCTTACGGTTCAACGAGGACTTCAAGTTTACCGTTCGTCCAAAAAAAAAAAAGGAAAACGAATTCTATGATATTCCAAAAATATATAAGAAAGATTCATGACATTTGCTTTGTGAATAGGAGCAATTTAGAGATTATTCATGTTATATCATTCTTTTCTTGGACAAAATGTTGGGTTGTTTTGGCAACGGAAACTGTATAATCTGCATTCTGAACTCTATAATGTAGGTGACTAAGGTCCATGAAACTTTATCAGTGAATAGAAAACACTCATTACATTATATGATAATAAAGATAATGGTTTCTGTGAACAACAACTTTGAAATAATTATCTTTCATCATTTCTTCATTTCCCAACAAACTGCATTTCTGTGAAACTTCATACACATGCTCCTGCATATAAGAACTTTTCACAGGTGCTGACCTTAGTTGGTGAAATATCTACTCTAATTTTGTAATGTCAGTGTCATTGCAGGTAGAGGAGTTGTATTGCATGGTAATGCTTTTCTAACATGCTTATTCTTCAAGCTTTTAACAGTTTATAACATATATTGTATTATGTGCTAATGTTGATAATTTGTAACCAGTCAGAATAACCAAACTAATAATTAGGTGATTTCTCATATTGCAATAAATGTACTTCAGACACAACACTTGGCGGCGTCTTTGATGCTTGCATCAATGAATTTCCTTGTTTATTTATTACACACGAAGAATGAAAGAATTCTCAACTGTGGAGTAATTCTCTAAAGCTGCTTGATTGACTATTTCACACCGATGTGTATGTCTATCAATTAGAAATCCCGGTAGTACGTTGCACAGCTGACGTTACCTCTCTTGTGTGCTAGGCCACATAATAGTACAACTCCACTGTTCTGGGAACTCGGCATGACAATAAAGTCAATTAAAAAATATATGTTAAGTATTTGTTTTCAGGTTTACTTAAGAGATTAGAAAATGGCGGTAATTTGGTTGTTGCAGAGGGATACATTTTCGAATTTGAGAGGAAAGGGTATTTGCAGGCGGGAACATTTGTTCCGCTAGTCACAATAGAACATCCAGAACTTGTCCGGCTTATGTACGAAGAATTTGTTCATGCGGGCAGTGACGTTGTACTTGCGTTCACAGTACGTAAATCTCAATTCTCAGAACTTACTCTGCATCATTGCAAATCCTAGCCATTGAAATTCATTTTGAGTTAATTTGCAACTTTGATTTTTATCTACAGTGAAATTGATAATAATGATTTGCTAGAGTAATACAAAATGTCAATAGTCTTGTCTATATGAAATTTGCATTTTCTTGAACAATGTGTACAGTTTTTTTGCAGTGCCAAGACTAATTATACTGTTGTTCAACATAACATATGCAATAATGCATTTTGTAGTTCTACGCACATAAAGAAAAACTACGACTAATTGGGAGAGAAAATGATCTGGAGAAAATAAACAGCGCGGCACTTAAAATGGCGCGTGAAGTAGCAGACAAACATGGCTGTCTAATGGCGGGAAACATTTTCAGTAGTACCGTATATTTGCCTGATGACGAAGAAACACATAAAGTAACAGAAGAAATGTTTAAGGTACAAGGCAAAATGTAAATGAATTGTTCTACAAATGTTCAGTTAAAAAGGAGAATTATTCCACTGAGGCACCACCACGTGTCATTAACAAAAAATGACTTTCTTTAGAGATACATAAACAGTCTAGAAGTGATGAATGTTCGGCATATTTGAGACACCAATTAACCATGATGATAAAAACAAGATTGATGGCTTGTCAACGTCAACATACTGCACTTTATTACATCTCAATTATAATCAATGGAATCTGAAACGTTAATATTTAGGAAATAATGTATAAAAACGTGTTTGAACATTATTGATGCACGAAAATAGGTTATGCGTCCGCGGAATAATTTCATGAGGGCGTAGCCCGAGTGAATTATTCTCGGGATGTATAACCGATTTGAGTGTATTAATCTAAGTAAAACTCTTTATATAAAACAGTAGATAAAATATAGTAGCGCTCTTTCGTGGTCGCAAAAATAACATTGACGTCATCGCACGTTAACGTGACGTCGTTTTAGCGTCATCGTGTTTTAAGGTAGTTCTGCACGTTTGGATCGAACTTATTTCTACAATGTAGAATTTGATTAAACTCTGGTTTTTCAAAACTTCAGAATATACCTAGAAAATTCAGCAAATAAAAAAGGCAGGGTCGTGTTCTTGATTTTTTTCTAGACTGATTTGAAAAATAGAGACCTCGCGATATTTTTCATGATGGAAGTCTATGGGAAAATCACAACTTTCAAAATATTTTTGCAAATAGAAATTTTTCTACAATGTAGATTTTGATGAAACTTCTCACAGTTGTAAATAAAGACATGACCTATAATTTGATAAAATAATATGTTTATATGTGCTTATTTTTGAGATATTTGACCATGATTAAATTAAACTTGACATTTCACGCTAATACTGAGACATTATTTTGAATTATTTAACGTGTTATATGTTCTAATATCATATTTTGACTTTAGATATATAGCAACAGTGCCATTTTAATAAATTTACTCATAGGTTGCGATTAATTCATAAAATAATTTTCAATTCCGTACGCCGAATCCAGTCTTTATTTTACGTTTTCCGGAAAAGCACGTTACGCAATCACTTCCGGTTTATCAAACGTGCAGAACTACCTTAACAGAAACAAGCATATTAGAATTTTCCATATTGACGTCAGTTGCATACGTGTCGTCGCGTTTAAAAGTTTTTAACGACGAAATTTGTCAGTTTTACTCAGGTTGAATAACAAATTTATACTCGATATAATAACTATAAGTGTAATATTTCCGCTGCAGAACTTGTGCATGTTTCAAGATACAAATCTTATATTAAATGTTAATTTACGAAGAGTTCATAGCTTTACTATTTTTTAGACTGTACGTTTGTGTCTTAAATTATTAATGAACGTTTTTAGTTTTATCCCGCGCATCTAACGTTAAATGAAAGGGGATATACGCTGTTTTCTCATATTCTCAGGGGCCTAAGGGTTGTCTCTCAGATGGGGCCAAAAGATGTTACAGATATTATCTCATTTAATGATTTTGTGACAGTATTTGATATGAACCTCAGAAATGGACTAAGAGTTTCTCGTATTCCCGCGGATTTAGATTTATCTCTTCAACACAAACATCTTTCAGAACTTAAAACATTTAAATTACCATGGTGCAATATAAAGACATATTATATAGTTAATGCACCAAGAAATATGACAATTTTTGCTAACACCATTGGAAAAAAAATAAGGATTTTTTTTTAAACTTCAGTAAAATCACTTGACATTTTCAATGTGTCATGTTTGCATCATATATACCTGTCTGGAAAATAACAAACACTATATCATTTGACAACTTGAAGGCAAAAAAGGGAATATGGGAAACCCTGAGAATTCGAGAAAAAGGGATATACATGTAAATACTACCCGATCCTTTTTTGTCCATCACTCTATTAGTATACACAGGTACTTAGATTTAGCTTACTTCCTGTATCCAATATTGCAGGAGCAAATTGAGCTTGCGGTAAAATATGGAGCAGACTTCATAGTGGCAGAGACATTTTTCCACCATGGTGAAGCAATGCTCGCTCTAGAATGTATTAAGAAATACGGGAAAGGTTCGTTAAACTGACTACCAGTAACATTCAAAAGGTTTATTATCCAACATTTTACAAATTTTGAGAGAACGTCATGTTTCACCAAACTAAATGTGAACAACAATTTGATCTGAAATCAGATAATTCTAATTGTAATATAATGGTGCCAAACAACAGTAAAACCGATGGATATCCATTCAAAGTGACTTCCCAAACATGTAACGCTGCTGCTATGAACTTAAAACTCGCGAAGAAACATAAAAGATTATAATATTGTCTATTTGTTTATTCTTATTTAATTAGGGTTACCAGCCGTAGTAACAATGTCTTCACCGGCAACAGACACGTTCGTTGACGGGGTCAAGGTCGCGGAGTGTTGTAAACTGTTGGAGGACGCTGGGGCTGCTGTTGTAGGCCTGAACTGTGGAAGGGGACCAGAAACAATGATCCCATTGCTCAAAGAAATAAGGCAGATGTGTAAAGTAGGTACATTTTTCTTATTTTTAATTTGCGATCTATAACAGATATTAAGAATTGATACAAACTGTTTGAGAATAACATAAATCCGGTGTTAAAAGTGATGACGTAACGTCATCTATCCGGATAACGTAGATTAAAGCATGGACTCGGCGTACGGAAATAAAAATCTTTTTATGGATTAATGGCAACCCGTGAGTAAATTTACTGCACTGGCAACGTTATTATCTTTCTTAAGTTGAAATGTGATATCAAAACATCGTTAAATATAAATTCAAATTTATGTCTTAAAACCAGTTTGAAATTTAATCATAGGTAAATACCTTTAAAACAAGCAAACGGACCTATACCTTTTATTTCACAATATTATAGGTTATATGTTTATTTACAACTGTGAGAGGTTTCATTAAAATCTAAGTTGAAGAAAAATTTCAGTTTCGCGAAAATGTTAGAACTTTGTGATTTTCCCAATAGATTCCCATTAATATGAAAACTTGCATGATGTCCAAATTTTTCAAATCAGTCTAGCAAAAAAGTCAAGCACCCCACCTTATTTTGCTGAATTTTCTAAGTATAATACTGAAGTTTTGAAAAATCATGCTTTAATCAAATTTTTCATTGTAGAAAAATATGATCCGAACGTTTAATAGCGTTTGAATTGCTTAAGTTTTCAATATAACCTAACGTGGAAAAGTAAATTATAAATTTAGACCTAATATCCTCTCTAGTCAAAAGCAAGTTTAGTTCATGATAACTTTAAAAGGGATAACCTTGTATATATGCTGATATGAGTTCATATAAACTTTTCAGCTATTAACTGACATATTTATTTTCTATCAGTAATTTTTAAAACATAATGCTAGTCAGCTATCATTCCTGTGCAGACAAAATCACTTTCTTATACGATATTATCAATACGAATATTCACATTTTTATGTACAGGGTCCTATAGCTGCGTTACCAGTGCCCTATAGGACAACACCGGAGGAGCCAACTTTCTTCTCATTGACTGTACCGGGAACCAGTAAGTTATTTTGTCATTTTTTTACACTGCTTAGTTAAACTACCTGAGGATGCTCAAAGAATTGTATTCATTTATTAATCTAATCTATATGACTAGCTTAGACGTTCATACAATAATGCACTCCTTGGTACATGTATCATTTTTGCAGAATTTTAGATGCGCATTTCAGAGCTGCATTATGACCGGGACAGACGGAGTGTGAGCACTAGTCTTATTGTCTTAGTTCCGTCATTTCCTGCCGGATGATTATGATTTAGAAGCAAAATTGATGGAAAATTGTTTCCAAATATTTTGATGTCGGGAGTGAAATCATAAAAATTTAAGGAATCTGGGCGGAAATAGATTTATTTGGAATAACATTTTAAGTTTTTTTCTGGTGTTTCCATTCTTCAAGTTTTTATGATTTTACTCCCGGCATCAAACACAGAAACCTTCCCCTACAACGCACTCTTAAACAGGGGCTTTAAACGATGTGTGCGTTATTCGGCATAGGGTATACCTGCATGAACACTAGAAAAAAGCAGCTTAATCCTAACATAGATATTTCATTACTAAAAACTAGGTTACATCTGATATATCAAGATTTGTACATATGCAAATAAGACAAAACATTATTGTCATCATTTTGGCTTACTGAACTGTTAAAAAAATTTTCTAAGTAACACAATGAAAGTTTTGTAACACTTTCATGACACATTTATTTATTGAAGTTATTGATGACGACCACATTGGGATGATAATGTGTGCATGTCTCATATCGAAAAAAAAGAAGATTTCCTTAAATTGCAAAACACTTCATTTGAAGCAGTTGCTATTTGACTAAGCACAGTATTAATAATTTACTTCTTTTTTTTTTTTCATTGTGAGAGCGGACGCAGTGGACTAGTAGTAACACTGTCTGACTGCAAAACCAGGGGTCTCGAGTTCAAGCCTCCGCTTCTCCAACTAAAAAATTACTAACATTGGGATAAGAGTACTGTGCATGGGTGCTTTACACCTGGCACGCTACAGAACCAGGGAAGCTTCTAGAATTGGAGCGTCTTCTGTATCTTGCACTATCCTCCCATTATGATTACTAATAGTCTTCTGGAGGAGTCGCCCATTTGGGTCACCGGTGGCGACTATAAATAAACTAATATACAAACACATTTTCTTTGTGGTGGTAAACTGACTAAAACAAAACACTTTTATTTCAGAAAAGAGAGCATTTCCGCTTGACTTGTGCGCATGTCTTTGCAGTCGTCAACAGATAGCGGAGTTTGCCGAGCAATGTAAAGAAATTGGTGTGCAATACATCGGCTTATGTTGTGGTAACTCCGCAAACATGACCCGAATTGTCGCCGAGAAGTATGGACGTAACCCACCTGCTAGCAAATACGCACCAGCTATGGAGAAACATTTCATCTTTGGCGATAAATCGAAATTTAAAAGCGGTTTCACAGAAGATTTAAGAACACACATAGGAGGACAGTTTGATTAAACACATGAACGACAATGTTTTAAGGCAGTTGACTCGTAGTGACAATTTCCGTTAGTTGACATTTTTTCTGTATGTGATTTGGTATTTTCCGGTTCTCACAGAAACCATTGTTTGTTCTGCCAAGCTATTTGTACGGCGTAAGAATGGCGAATACGAAACCACACGGAAACTGCCGAATGCCATTGTGGGTCAACTATTTCATGCTAACCTCAATTTTGCTTATGAACCATTAAGAATGTTTTTCTTGTAGTCCAGAGATTTTTTCTGAAATTTTGGGTATTCAGTAGCATTAAAAATCCACAGCTCTTCACCTACACTGTGAAACAAATTCTATCAACTTAAGTACCTCGTCCCTAATGTTATCCATTGCAAAAAGGGTAATATAAGTGTATGGGTTAAAAGCAACTTGCTGAAATCTTTTTCTAATGTTTAAATCTTTCTTTGGAGAATGATGTACTGTTTTGGTAATAATCTGTAATTAATATACTTTAATCTGGTTCATGAATGTACAAACATGTATTATGTTCAAGAAACCCATTTGAAATGGATTTTTGTGCTAAATTAGTATAATGATTTAGCAATAATTTAAGATATGACTATTTAATTAATTTGTCTTATAACTTATCTCAGAAAAAAAACCTTCTGTAGGTGCAACAGATTCGCTCAATGTTTTTACATGAGTGGTGGTGTGATTTCTATTACTGCTCATGAACAGACCCAAGTATACAAAGTCTGCAATTTCACATTTTAGCATCGATACATGTAAGTCATGAGTATAAAGTAATTTAAAGTATTGTAAATTGGGTAATATTCAGGAGAGCTTTATTTTCCTCTAATTTTCGCAATCTTAGTTGTCTGTGAATTCTAAAACATCGCAAATATTGATTTAAGTGGCAAATTCTAGGCATCTTGTATAAGTCCAGACACCAGAAATTCACGAAAATAAAGCTTCTGCGAAAAATTTACCCTTCCCATTTCCTGGTTTCATCTGGCGCTTTGATGCTCCCACAGTCTGTGAAGATGAAGCTGAAGTTAGCACTTCATTTGATATGCCTCATGTTTCAACATTTTGTCAGATTTTATTATTTGTTTATTTAAAATCATAGCTATTTTCTGCTTCTTCATGCTTGAAGTACAGTGCACCCCATAAAACTTCACAAAACTCCATCAATTTTGCTTTTGTGAATTCTCTACCACATAAGTAACTTCATTTCCTAAGCAATGCAACTTTAATTTCATGTGAGATGTCTCTCGTTCTTCAAATTTATCACTGACTATGTCTCAGGCACGTGTCCAGGTGGGGGGCCAGGGGGCCCGGGCCCCCCAGCTGGCTGCCTAGTTACGATTTTTATTACTATGGGCCCCTCAATTAACAAATTTATACACCAGGGCAACTGGCTTGATTTGACAGCAATACACAGGCTAAAGAGCCATAAAACCGTGTCCGGTAGTGGAAATTAGCCCCAGGCATGTCACAGGTAAAAGTTTATCTGTGCATGCTTCATTGATCGGTACTTGATTGGGTAGTGGAGAAACTATTATGTTTTTTACTCTTTGGAAGTGTTATAAAATGATCAGAACATTGTTGGTTTTGTTAAGTAAATCTTAAAATGAATCTGAAAATTGAAATATTATGATGGTTGTATTTTGTTTCTACATTAAGGCACATTCCCCAAATTTATTAAATTGAAAGATATTTATCCTATCTTTTTATTTTACAACAATTATGAATTTGAAACTGCTGTATCAATTTTACTCTTCTGGGTCCAATAACCTTACTTAAAAACTCCCATAGTTTTAAAAGTAATTTTCCAGTAAATCTCACAAAACGCATCTAAAACTCGTTACTTATGAGGAGTTTTATACATAAAAATATCATTTAATATGTGCTGTGATGTTATAGTTTGTACAGTCAAACAAGTATAAAATACACATCTATTTATTTTTATAGACCTTTGGTACAGTTAAGAGTTCATTGTCATTTGAAATCTATGATGTAAATAGTAATTGTCATAATACTTTGTTTGTTTTGTTGGAAATCTAAAAACATTTGGCCATTTTGCAAATAGGATACCCTTAATAATTAGACTAGCCACTAGACTGATAATTACGATATTTCTGTTTTTTTTTCTTTTTTATTTTCATAGAGACAAAAGCCAGTCTATTCTAGAGATTTTCTAAGAGGACTGATGTTAAAATTGTAATATTGGCTCAGTTCACTACATGAAATCATAAAAATGTGAAAAAAATATCATAGTCTAGGAGCTAGTCTTCTTAATAATCATCTTAAAACTTCAACATTTTTTTCAACTGGGTATCATACAGAAAAATAAGTCCATCATGTGACACTGTGACTGCATACATACATTGAAAAAGGCTTGATGAAATGATTAAAAAGTAGACTTTTCCTTAAATATATGATACATTCATGCATCCTTAAAGGTGTTTCAGGTAGCAGGAAAATGCATCTATTCATGTGCCATATCAAAAAATTTTCGCAATCGGGAGGGGCTACCCCTCCCGAACCCACCCCAGCTTGGGCCCCCCCAGCAAACAAATTCTGCACACGGGCCTACATTGTCTTTCATTGATATTTGCACTGCTGATTTTCTTTTCTCAGCTTTTCTTCTTATTTCTTCTCTATGTTACTTCTTTTTTTGTTATATTTTGCCTATCTTTAGTGTCTTTCAAAAACTGCTTGTGACAAACCATGAGAAATTTGTGAACTATTTCTTTAAAACCAGAGTTGGTGATTTCAGAATTTTCACATGTACTTATTTCTGAAAACAACATCTGAAAGTTCATCATCATGTATAAGCAAAGAATAAGACCATTCAAAAATATCCCCTCCCTGTTGCCTTAAGTTCTCTGTATTAAGTGTACTGCAAATTTTCTCAGTAAATTTAAGCAGAACTGGAAAGACAGCTCATTCACATAAGTTAATCCTCTTCTAGCATTTTGTCTACGTTCAATTTTCTTGTTAGGTTTTGTCATGTTCATAATCTAAAGTTTCATCATCTACTATTTGTTTCAACACTTCAACTTATCATTTTAGCTTTTAACATTCTTTTGCACTGACTTGTCAGGATTGTTTTGGTTTGTTATTACAATATTCATGTAATGGTTCTTTTAACTTTGAAACACACATTCCTGCAACATACCGCACTTTCGCTTTTCCTGCATCTGACTGCACTGAAACCTGATGTTTCTGAACCTGAACCCTGAAGTCTAGCATGACACCTATGGTGAAATTCTGCCTTTAATATTTATGTATAGTTGAGGCAACAAGTTTATGTTCCTTACAGATGTCCCCAGTGACACAAAATAATGCCTTCACAGATGATGTGTATTTAGCAGTTTCACAATATTTGTGATTTTCTCCAAGAACAGAGGTCCACTGCTTAGGAGTACACCTATTTTCAAATGTTAGATCAAATGTTATTTCCTTTATTCTTTTCAACTGAATCTGACAAAAATATCTTAACCTGTTTAAGTCCAGGCCAGTACAAATGTCATTAATTTTGACATGAGTCTGGGCTACAGGTGTCTTTATAAAACAGTGTATTTTTAGATCATCAGCATTTATGTACTTCCATGGACTGTAACTGCTCAATAACAGAAAAGTTTGAATGATAGTCCTGAATGGCATTGTCTATTTGAATTAAGTCTTCATCATTGAAATCTGAGCCATCACCTTCGGAGTCAGTAACAAGTGTTTCTATTTCATTATTTGAATAGGAGCAGTTTCCAATGCTCTGCAAACATGATAAGTTATCTGACAATGGAGAACTTGGGGCTCCATAAAATGATGTTATTACAGGTTTTGGCTGAAGGCACATTCCTTTTCTGTAACCAATTAAGGACAAACCTTTTTTTTTTTTGAGTCTCAGAAATAGGAGAACTTCACAAAGGGCAAGATCTGGCGAAAAAGGAGGATGAGGAAGCTCGACAACATTTTCCTGTTTCAGATATTTGCGTAAAATGGCCGTTTTGTGTGAACAAAGCATTGCCATGCAACAACCTGATACCACGGAAACTAGTTGCTAGTCGACGGTTTGCGAAATATTTCTTTAACTTATGAAGGACCTTGCCTTTGAAACACTTGGCATTTACAGATTTTCCCTTTCGTACGGCAATTTGAATAGCAGGACCTTGATTTGTAAAGAAAATTACATTCATAACCTTTTTGACGCTCATGGTGCGCTTTGCTATGCAAGGTCTTTGGCTTCTTTTGGATGCCCATATTTTGTTCTGTATCTTTCGCTTGAGCTCATAAAAGTGAACCCACGTCTCATCGCCAGCGATGATATTTGCGAAAGATCGATTGTTGTATTTAGGGAACTGTTTCAACAACTTTTTGTCGGTTCTTACCCGAGCAAGTCTTTGCTCTTTTGTAAGGAGACGGGTATCCATCTGGCACTTATCCTTCTCATTTTTAAATCACGTCTGAGAATTGTATGAGCAGCTCCTACTGAGATACCAACGCATTTAGCTATATGACTAGTTGTAAATCTTGGATCGGTAGCAATCAAATCCTTTACTTTTTCAACTATCTTTGGCGAAGTTGCAGTTTTCGGACGACGTGCATGTGGCGCATCTTTTACACAATCTACACCACTTTTAAATTTCTTACACCACCGTGTGACAGATGGAAAAAAAAAGTTCATTATTCCTATAAACACGACATATTTCATTAAATATGTCTTTCGCCTGGATACCAAGAATACAGCGGGTCTTGATATAGGACCGAATTTGGTCAGTGAAAGGAGACCTTTTCACCAAAAACAAAAAAAAAAAAAAAAGAAAAAAGAAATATTTTTGTGGGATTATTCGAAATGCAAACGAAATTGGTCCAGTGATGTTAAAAGTATTTTCAAAGAAATTGGAAAGTTAGAAGCATTTAGAACATTGTCAATCAGAGGTTTCAATCATAGTGATTTTTTTAAAAGAAATTCGAACAAAATTAATGGAAAATTTTATGCGTAAATGGCAAAATGAGGTAAACTCACAGAGCAAGCTTGATATTTATAGAATCGAAAAAACAAAATTTCATACTAAACAATATGTGAAAATGAACCTTAGTAAGTTATCACTCAGTTAAGATCTGGTACTCTGCCAAGTGAAATTGAAATTGGTCGCTATTATGGCATAGCTCTGCTAATAGACTGCAAGCAATGTGATGCACAAACTGTAGAGAACGAAGTACATTTTATTTTTCACTGTCATAGGTACGATGCCTTAAAGCTAAGAACCACATAGTTTTTTTTTTCTCCAACACGTGTTATGTTCTCATTTTTGTTAAATATATAATATCATACACCACATTATACTTACTTTCTTTGTACTGTAAATTGTATAATGCATGATTTATCTACAATGTATTGAGTGACTGATAAGCCTTATTAGGCTGGGTATTGATCTGATCCAATTTTTATAAAAATTGTATTGTAAATGTTTATTTTGTACCTGTTACTTTAATATATATATATATATATATACACACCAACCATTTTAGCTTTAGTGTACACGAGAGCTAGACTGAACGGATTTTATGGGGCAAGGGACAGTAGATTTGAAAATTCCACGTATCTGCGCTGATACCCCTGCGAAAAAAATCATTAAAAAATCCAGTTTTGATAAATTCAAGGCAAGTGTATTGCATATACTTATCACTTCATTGTGTGACATTTTCAACCTGTCGAATCTGTTGCTTATGTGATAAAAATGAGTAAAACGCCGGTTTCAGGACACTAAATTTTGACCGTTTACTTTTTCCGCAAATTTGAGCTGAATTTGGATGGATGGATGACCGTTTCCATTTCGTCTGACTTTCGTTACCTCAGGTAAGATTTTAGACCCGGCCGTCTACACGGAGCTAGGAAAATCGATTCAAGCACATATTTATTTTACACAATAATTACTAGTACTCATACGCAGGAATCCTTAGTTCTATAAACATCTTAAATAACCAGTTGAATATATATGCCTGTAAAGTAGGTCTACATCTATCTATTTTATTTTAAAAAAACGTACCCGGGCCAAATGCGAAACTGGCCCCTGCCACTTAAGCATGTATTGTATCATTGGAGAGCTTACACAATCCTCTATGCGATACATGTACCTATTTCGTGCAAATTGTGGTTAAAAGCGAGATATTTGCCTAGTTGCATTAATATTTGAACACCCCTCGTAGATTGTGTGTGTGTGTGTGTGTGTGTGTGTGTGTGTGTGTGTGTGTGTTTAACGTCTTTTTCAACAATTTTTCAGTCATATAAACGACGGTGTCTTCTTGTAGCAGTGAGCACAATGCCCAGCTTTATAGTGCTGCCTCACTGTAATATCATGCCTTAGACACGTGGCATGAAACCCCACCCAGTCACATTATACTGACATCGGGTGACCAGTCCTAGCACTATCCCCTTAATGCTGAGCGTCAAGCGAAGAAGCTGCTAGTACCATTTTTTACGTCTTTGGTATGACGCAGCCGGGAATCTAACCCACGACCTCCTGCACTCGAAGCGGACGCTCTACCACTAGGCTACCGAGGCGGTTTTTGCCCTTGGATTCGACGAACGGAAATGAAAATCTTTTTATGATTTAATGGCAACCCGTGAGAAAATAAACCTTCTTCCTCTATTTATTAATACGATGAAAAATTGACCACGAGCTAAGATGATGATCTCTGCAGTTTAATGTATTTGAATTGTTGATTTTGTTAATCTAACTTACGAATGAGTACAAAATGTACCTAACTAATACGAACTGGTGTGATATAAGAAAATATATTAAACTGAAAGGAAGCGTGATTCATTTAATCATTAATACAAATGGTGTGACAGTCGCAAATTACAATTAGATTTGTCTGATTACTTCATTGTTTAGTGGACTTAATTACTAACGTATTTTCTTACTTTTTGAACAGATTACTAATTAATTTTCTTCCGTTTTGAATAGATTACATTTCCAAGAAATAGTCTGTTATTGTCTAACTGCAAACAATAAGGAATAATCGTTCTACCTTTAAAAAAATTAAATAAAAAAATAATATTAATAAGATGAAGTTTACCTCAGATGTCATATCTAATTAATCATTGAAAACGTTCTCGCATCTAATATATTCTAATTAACATCTTTGTTCTATTAATAGACCCGCTATTGATTTACAGCTGCCTACATGCCTATAAAAGTTGTCCCGCACAGTAGGGGCAGTTTTACTTGTAGGTTCCTCTGAAACTATATGAGAATGGATGGAATGACGGAAGTGAACAATATGACGGGAGGTTTATCTCCGTCCATTGCTGGAGGTGAAATTTCAACGTCTGCTTCAAGAGCCTTGAAGGAAGTCAATTTATCATTGTCAGTGGTTGGGTTTTTGGTGAATATGGTGACAATTTTTACGATTGTTTCTACGATTGGAGCTAAAATGAAAACGAGCACAAAACTTGTCACAAGCCTTGCTTTCTCATATATGTTCATTGCATTATTTCACATAATATTGAGGTTTGTAGAGTATACTACCCAGTGGTCTGTCTGGCTGTATAGCCCAGGCTCTGACTCTATTGTTGACTTGCCTGTGACAAGTGATGGTGACACTTGGGAATCTAATCCGGGATTAAATGATCTGATTCAGAATAAAGGAACGTGTCTTCGCCAAGGAATAGCAATCACTTGAAAGCTTCTGTCACCTCTTCCATTATAGTGATCACTTTTATTATTTGTTATTTACCGTTCATTTGGGAAAGCATCTTCAATGACATTATAGGAATCAACGGCAAGGTGTCTTCTTTCGAAGTATTTCAATGTATCTACGTTCTGAACACAATTCTTGATGCATTTATTCATTCCGTGAGAATACAGGAAGTGAAGACCGGATATAAAATAATATTTACCAAAATAAGAGGCGGCTGCAGGAAATAAAGTTTTTATTATTGAACCGATTTTTTATATATATGAAGAGAGAACGTCATGTTTCACAGACTTAAATGTGAACATCAAATTTGACTTTAATTGTAATATAGTGGTGCCAAACAACAATAAAACCGATGGGTATCCATTCAAAGTGACTTACATATAAACCTAAACATGTAACGCTGCTGCTATGAACTTAAAACTCGCGATGAAACATAAAAGATTATAATATTGTCTATTTGTTTATTCTTATCTAATTAGGGTTACCAGCCGTGGTAACAATGTCTTCACCGGCAACAGATACGTTTGTTGATGGGGTCAAGGTCGCGGAATTGTAAACTGTTGGAGGACGCTGGGGCTGCTGTTGTTGGTCTGAACTGTGGAAGGGGACCAGAAAAAATGATCCATTGCTCAAAGCAATAAGGCAATTATGTAAAGGAGATACATTTTTCTTATTTTCTATTTGCAATCTGTAACAAATATGAAAGAATTGATACAAACTGTTTGATAATAACAGAACATCGGTAATAAGATAGTTCTGCACGTTCGGATCATTTTTTCTGCAGAGTTGAAAACGCGACTGTCCACTGATTTTTTGCCAAACTGATTTTTTTTTAAAAAACTAGACCTCATGCAAGTTTTCATTACGGGAGTCTATGGCGAAATCAAAGTTCAAAGGTACATTTACAGAAGATTTAAGAACGCATATTGGAGGACAGTTTGGTTAAATATGTTAACGGCAGGGTTGTATATTCCAGTTTCATTGTGGGAAGACATTGTATAATGTATCGAAATGCTTACTGCAGAAAGGTTGGCGATATTTCTTGTTTAATATAAAATTCACACTATCTACGTAAATAAAATTGTTTGATTTTATATCTAAATGCCAGGTCATTGATACCAAAAATGTCTGAAATAAAACTTCTTGCTGAAAAATCTAAAGCCACTGTAATATCAGTAACTGAAACTTGGCTAGACAATTCAGTTATGGGCAATGAAATTTCTATTAACGGTTAATGTATAGTGCGAAATGACAGAAACAGAAATGGTGGCAGTGTTTGCACATATATTCGTAGCGAGCTTGCATTTAGCGAACGAACTGAAATTGACTGTGAAAATGAGGAAATTTTAAGGCTTGACGTTTTTCTATGTTAGTTAGTTTGGTGTGGTTGTGTGTTTATCTTTAGTACATGAATGTCTGCGCTATTGTGGTGTACGTTGTAGCGTAACTGTGATTTAGGAACGTAGCATTCCCTTTGTATATTCATCCTTATTCTACTTTCCCCTTCCACTTCCTCTACCACCCCACTCTCTCCCCCTCTTTACCCCCTACCACTTTCTCTCCCTCTATCTATATTTGGCATAAATTTATATGTACTTGTTATATTTTTGAAGCAACCCGTCTGTAATATTTTCCATAACGGCTTCTTTTTGATGTTTGTCTACTTTGCAAATACGTGGCTCTGAGGCTGTGTTTTTGATGCTCTGTGCTTCCAAGAAATCAACCCTTACCTAATATCTTTTGGATTATATCTTCCTAAATCAAAACCTATTGTTTTCGGCACTTTTTACAGATCGTTTTGAAGGGTTTACGTCTAAGTATTCTACTGATGAATGCTAAATCCACCTTTTAGATTATATAAAGCAGTAAAGCAAACGGTCTTTATATTTTGATAAGAAATTGAAATCAAAACTACAAGCTTCACAAAACAGAGTAAGTAGATTTGTTTAAGACTTACCTACTAGAACCAGTATTAGTTATGTGTCAGTAGTCTCAAAGTATCTGACAAAGCAAAGCAACACCGTCTGAATCATGTATTTAATATTTTTCACGGTAAATGCCCATACTATTTGAAACAAAACTTCACTGAAGTGTTTGAGATACATACAAAGACAATATTTAGTAAAACCAATTTTGTAGTTCCTAAAATTTCATCCTTTGAGTCAAGGACATCAGGCATGCTCTGCAAAGCAGCCTAAAAGATATAAAAAGTAAATCAAGTTTTAAATATGCTTTAAAAGCACATCTTTTTTAAAGAAGGTAAATCACTTGAGGAAATCCAAGCCATAAGCTTTTAAATTCAGTAGTTATTTAACCTTTAGTTGTTATTACTGAGGTACTTACTAAAAATACACTCTCGTTATTACTTCTTTTTTTGTTTATTCTTCATTCGCCTATTAGTTTTTCATTGATCTTTTTTTTTCTTTTTACTAAACATGTAACTTAATCGGCACCGTAATAAGTCGAGGACCCCATTGGAAATAAATGCTTTTCAACGGCTACTTTCATGGGTTATCCTTGGTATAAAATCAACAGAGAATAATTTTTGAAACAGAACTAAATTTGAAATAACTTAAATCATTGTCAATTTTTATCACTTTTATAAAAACTATCTATTCGGTTTTTTTATCTATGTTATACAATATTATGCGAATGTACGTCACATGTTAGTTTTAGAAATTGTTTGCTTAGTTTAAATATCTTACAAGCCATATCTTACTTAGTGCGATATTTGTATTTTTAAATTGTGTATATGACCTTACACCTGAGTAAATCTCTATCTATGATATCAATAGCGGATTCCGCCCCTTTCGTCTTAACTCTGTCAAGCGTACGTTTTCTTGGCGCACATAGCATCGCTACAAAACGAAACTATCAACGCGCGCTCGCGCAAGACGAAATAAAATTGTTCGAGACCGCGTAAACGCGCGCCAGAACGACACAACAAAATGTTCTACTTTCCAGCATGACGCAACATAATATCTGATTTCATCTTGGTGCTTGCGCCGACGTGACAACACGTAATCTTTTTTATTGATATGCGTGTTAACGCGATACAACGAAATACTTTATTTCGTCTTGCGCCAACATGATCTCGAGCGCGCCAGTATGAAATATAACTCAGTGTTTCGTTGCGGTACGTTGATCAGTATGATAGCTAAATTATTTCCTTTGAATCTATATTTTGTTATTACATAATATGGTTTGTATAGGTATCATTACATAAACTCATTGTTCGTCATTAAGGAGTAACACCATTTCCATCGACGTACACTCTGCTGTACCGATATTGTGACTTCTCGTCAACTATTGGGTGTTTGTTGTCTATGAGTACGAAAGTATCGAAACGGTTCTTGAGCCGCTTGTTTGTTGTGCTGTGGTGTTTTTTTTTGTCAGTTCGACAGAACGGCAGTTTTTGAAGTTGCCGAGTTGTCACATTGCTTAAAGTAATCGGAAAATAAGACAGTCTTAGCAACATATTATTTTATGATAAAGATCGTCGACTTAACAGATTTGACACGACAAATATTTTTGTCAAATTTTCGTATTGGATGGTATAAGAAGGTTCTTAAGCTTTAAGTGTCTACGTCCCTGTAAAGGGTTAGACAGTAATGGAAGATAGATGGATAGATAAGAATAGAATGTCGCTCTGCTGTGATTTCTTTGTCGAGTTGACACTATGTCGTATTTTCACCCAGCCTACACGACATGAAGACACGTTCTGTATTTTTCTTGACCTCGCGTCCGTGCTGACGTGATGTCATGTCTTCCTCCCCTCAAAGCGAAAACCCGATATGTCATCTCACTGGCACCAGACCAGAAAGAAAAAGCCACTGTACATGTTATATCCTACCCCTAGGTACAAGTATACTATAAGAACCACGGTCCTGAACGGGAAAGTGTACTAACGTAAAACCATTTCAATCGCGCATTTCTCACCTAAAACGCGCAGTTCGGTAAATCATTCTGAAATTTGCAATTTTTATTTTTCAGCGTAACAAATTATGGATTTTCAAGTTGTTCTTGTGAAACATCCTTTTCAGATAAAATCACTGCGAAAGAATTTTTTTATCTTTAGTACCATTACGATTTTTTGCGAATTTTTATGTATTCACAGTTTTTGACAAAATTTGATAATTTTTCTTATATTTGATGCTTTCGCTAGCATTAACTTATCATATCTTGAAATTTGTAGTTGTAAATTAGTTCAAAGTGAACGCAAGTTCCTTTCTACTTTATAGTAAACTGTTTTTACCTTTGGAGATAAATTACCTTATTTTATATTTAAGTGCACGATTCATAGAAGCATGTTATTTCATTTGCAATTTTTACCGTTTTCACACGCGATTTACACACACTTTCATGTGAGCCGAACCTGGTGTCACGCCGAATCTTTGCTGGAAAAATAAGGCTTGTGTTGAAATTCCACTTTTTCACAATTTTATCCACACTTTTCTTCGAAGGGAACAGGATAACGCGTAAATCTCTAAGCAACCAAGCATTAAACAAATACGCGGGTTTTTTTCCTTAAATCACAAGGCAGCTGACTAAGATCACAAAAAAGTGTTTTTTACAATAGAGGCGAATTTAATGTAAAAGTGAAACTGAAAGTAGACCTTTTTGTGGTTTCATATTTTAAAGGATAATCAACTGCATTCTGACATTATATTAAAGTTGGTTTTATTTAAGCGGTACTAGTATTTGAAGAAATGATATTTAAAAATAACAGAAGGGTTATGATGATCCTATATATACCTGTTAAACTTGGCCTTGGAATCATTAAGATAAACATTCTGACCAAATTTCATGAAGATAGGACCATAAGTGTTGCCCCAAGAGTCTTAACAAGCTCTTCCTTTGATTTGATTGGTGACCTAGTTTTTTACCCCACATGACCCAGTTTCAAACTTTGCTTGGAGAACATCATGGCAAGATAAATATTCTGTGTGAATTTGTAACAAATCAAAACATAAATGAAACATGTATATGGCTGAAAGAGGCAAAATAGAAAATTTTGCCCCTGTCTGGGAAAGTAACTCCAGACTCATGATGCTAACCGTTTTTTTAAAGGAACCGAGATCTTATTGTGGCTTAAGTTGTGTGAAAGTGTGGTTCAAATCAAATGTAAAATGTCACAGGGAAAAATTAACAAATTCTGGCTCTTTCAGCGGTCACTTTGGGGCCGTAACTCCGGAACCTTTGATTGGATCTTACGGATTCATCATGGAATCTAAGACCTAGGCCTATGTTTGTTAAAGATGTTGTGCAAGTTTGTGTCAAATCAAACCATAAATCAAGTCTCTATATGGCTGCAAAAGCCAAAATAGCAAATTTTGGTCCTTTAAGGGGCCATAACTCTGGAATCCATAATGGAATCTGGCCAGTTTTAATTGCAAAATGTCGATCGTGTTAACAAGCCAAAATAGCAAAGTTTGTCCGTTTAAGGGGCCATTAGTCTGGACCTCTTGATTAGATCTTGCCAGTTTTGGTCAGTTTTCGAAAGGAACCGAGATATTGTACCAACACAAGTTGTGTGCAAGTTTGATTAAAATCAATTGCAAAATGTGATCTCTATCGTGTTCACAAGAAATTGTGAATGGACGGACGACGGGTGATTACGAAAGCTCTCTTGTCACTACGTGACACTTTAAGCCAAAAGAAATTTATCAAGAAATTTGTTGTTTACGCAAATGATATATGAGCCGCGCCATGAGAAAACCAACATAGTTCATTTGCGACTAGCATGGATCCAGACCAGCCTGCGCATCTGCCGTGCTGTTCGCTAACGGTTTCTCTGATTGCAATAGGCTTTGAAAGCGAACAGCATGGATCCTGACCAGACTGCGGCTCATATATTAACCCGTTGACCTACTGGCTCCAAAGGAATACGAGTCATCTACTAAATGTGACTGTAGGTAAAAGCGTTCTTAATTTATTCAGTGGAAAACTTTCAGTCTCAAGGTTGGTGTTACCTTGACATTTGACTTACCGGCCCCCGAAATAAAACGGAACATCTGCTGACCTCAGGTAATCATCCTGTCAAATGAGATTTAAGCCAGTAGGTCAAGTCATTCTTGGGTTATTAAGCTGAGAAAGCGTTTAGTCCTCAAGGTAACCTTGACCTTAGGCTACTGACCCAAACAACTACAGGGATCATATACCACAAGCAATCAGCTTATGAAGTTTGGCCATAGCAAGGCCAAATGTTCTCTACTTATTGATCTAAAAACTATTTTCCAAAAGACTGACTGACTGACATACAATGATCAAACAATCTAGCCCCGCGTCATTGAAGTGGGGCATAAAAATCAGACACGCATGTCTGCTTAATGGTGATGATGGATACCACAGATGTAAAACCGCTCACAGCTCGCCCGCTTAGCTTAATAGGGAGAGCGCAGATCTACGGATCGCGGGGTCGCGAGTTCGAGCCTTTGGCAAGGCGTATGTTCTCCGTTATTTTTGTTATTCGTCCACCTCATCTGATTCATAGTTACTTGCCGAGAACATGATTGGACTGGTACAGAATCCAGGAACACTAGTTAGGTTAACTGCGTTAATCCCAAAACAAACAAAAAGCCGCTTACAGAATTCATAAATAGGCCTGTGACAAAATCTTTCTTTGACCGAGCAGTAGGCCCACCTAAGGAAATAGATGTTAAATAACAAGTTATCTCAAAAATTAAATTCTAATACAAAAAAAAGTTTAATAAAATGCGCTTTAAGAATTTTATTAAGAAATCACTTCCACAGCTTTTTTATGATTTGAAAATTTAAAGCAATGTCTGCATTAAGTACTAAATCTGAAGTAATATGTAAGCTTCATATCAAAGCAGTGTTTTATTAACATGAAACTGTAAAACTATAAGCACGCGCCTTCTCAACATTTCCCTTCTTTTCATTCATGACCCATCACATCAATTTGCACTGCTCACTTCCATATTTTCTAAACCAGTTGCTATTACACTGAAACAACTTTGAAGATGTCCACTGATAAAACACATGGACCCCCAATCTTAGTATGCATGGAGGGGCTGGAAAACGTTCAACCTGTATAAGTATAAATTTATGAATTAGTTAAAAGTTATATCTTGCAAGATCCCCACTTTCAAGTTACCAGTCTGCCAAAAGCATCCAAATAATGATCTGTATACATGTTTTCATCCTGGTAAAACAGTTTAACATTACTTGTACATCCTGTTGCCGGCTCACTGTGGAACTACAGCAATGTTTTTGAAAATAAATTTGTGCATTCATTTTGCAGTTACTTTCAACTGGAAATGTTTTTAAATTGCATAAAAATGCTATATAAGGTGTATCAGCTCTTTAACAAGTATGTGCAAGTTTATTTTTATTTGTGACTAGGGTACATAAAACATCAAATGGATCAGGTTAGTATGCAACAGCATTTTCACCCACAGCTGTATAAACCATAATCATAGAGTAAATTATCACAACAAAATCAATGTAATGATTTCAATAATTTATTCATCAACGATACCTTAAAATGGATAATTAAGGTACAATATATATTACTGAACAATTATGTGAATTGTTTAAATGTGTATTCTCTAGAGTGTCGAGTTGAAGTTCTTAGTATATATAGTAACAGGGTTACTGGGAAATCCTTTGTGTTTGTGGAGGACTCATTTTTTTGATTTCATGGTTGCATCAATTGACAAAATTAAAACATCAACACATAAAATTTCAATTCATTTCATCACCAAAACTTAAAACACACAAAATCGTATCACCAGAACATAGTCAAATTGATAAAACCACAACATTTCATGCCCACAAAATCAAATGATTTCACACTAATTAATTTTATGCACTACAGGGGATCACATCTTTGTTACAGCAGCTAAAATTATCCTCACCAGCATATTGCACTCTTTATCTATATAAACAATCAGGTGGCAGGGTTTTGTCTGGAGGGGTTTTGTTTGCTCTATACCTGTTATAAGGAGAAAGCTACCATCAACATTTTCAAACACTGTTAAAGAGACAGAACCTCTGGCCACCTGCACTCTAAAGTGGACAAGCGACCACCGAGTTATTACGGTAATGGATTTTCATTTATACTAAGCTTTTTCAGCTCAACGGTCCTAAAAGCTTAGAGAATATTTAACTCCCTCTAGAGTATGCATTCTAGGAAATCACAGTGATCATATTGATAGGCCCACTGTGATTTTTCTCTATCAAAAAAAATTCATCTTTGAATTAAGTTAAATTTATACCGCATTATAACAAAACTTGTGGTCAAAGTACTTGTAAACTGTAACGCAACAAGAGTTATCTGCAACATAACTAAGCAATTACCTTGAATTTAAATATGCCCTTTCAGAAACTGCTTGTAACAGTTACAGATGACATAAAATAATATGAACTAAAACTTTAACATGTATCATTACTCTAAAAAGGCTTGCATATCAAGTAAAAGAAAACAACTTTAATTAACAAGACACAGATTGGTGCCAGAAATGCCTCTATGAAAAATAAAAAGAAATTGCAATTATCTAAAGCAATGTTGAAAATTTTGAGACCACTCTAAAATAGTAACCTTGTGATTGGTCAATTTCAAAATGATATTTCAAATGGACCAATCAGAAGCTAGTTGTTTGAGACTGGTCTTCAAACTAAGCTTTATGACATGGGAACAAAAGTGAAAGGCATTGGTAATTTTCTGTAGATCAGTGGGTAGTGCATTGGTGTCACAAGCTGAAGGTCCTGGGCTCAAACTCCATCTGATGCTGGACTCCTCATATAAAATAGTCTTTCTGATGACATTAAAGGTGAAGCTTCTGGAATCAGAGTACTTTCTGTATCATGCACTATCCTCAAAATCCTGAAGAAGTTAACACCTTTCTAGAGAGAGGAATCACTCAATATGAGCGACTAGTGGTATGATAAACTAAGATACATACAAAAAAACAAGACAATTTACAACCAACCATAACTATCAATAAATTTAAAATTGAGATAAAATAGATGAAATATCAATAAATCTATCACATTTTTAAGACATTTACAAACTCAAATCAATAATAAGATACTTGGAAAGATCACAAATTTTTAAAATTATGATCTTTAGACCTGTAACAAAAATATATACCAAAGCATGGCATATCACTTTATCACATATGAAATAGCACATGTATCACACTATTTATCTTGTGATCATCAAACTGACTGTTATTATTGATATCATCGCATGATACGTAAAATAGCATGCCGCTTCACCATACCTAACTTGTTAACAAACTAAAACTTGTTCAACTGTAGCTTTCATATATGTTATGGCTCAACGGGACCAGTCTTTCTGATATGTCTTTAGTCTTTCAGAATTCTTAACTCTCAGAAATATATCAACATCTAAACTCAATGTTTTTCTCCATAGAAAACACCCCAGCGTTGGTCTTTTGTTCGACCTAACTTGTCTTTCCATCCATTTATGATATAGTCAAAATCTTCTTGAGAAAACTCCTGAAACATAAAAATACAGCATAAAAAGTTGAAACTTTTGCCTGTATATAATTTGTAAAGTGCAAATGAAATTCAATATCTGGTATCAACAAAACATTTCAAGTCATACATACAGTAAGACATCTGATGTAACTGGGACAATTTTTTGTCTTGTATGTAAAATATCTGATGAGGTAAATTGTACCAATTCTGCTACCAGCCTGACAACACCCAATATCATACTCCCATGGTTTGTTGGTGACCTGAGACAAGATATATGCTATCAAGGAAACCAAACATTGTTTTGGAATTCTGAGACAGTGTATATCTGTATCTGACCACTAACAAACTACGTAATAATTTTATCTTGCAGAAAATGTTGTATTACTGGGTAAATAATTTATCATTTATAACTGGGTAACTAACAAATCTACAAAATCTTAATCAGACAATTTCTAACCAACGACGAAATTTCTAACCCAATCTCGTTAGCATGTAATGTCTGACATCTCTAGACTAAAATCTAAGCAATATACTTAAACTTGCAAGGTAAACAAAACTGTGTACAGTAGCCTGTAGGTATCTAAAGTGTCAGGCATTTAAATAGTTCAAACATGATAACCCTTAAAGTCACCTTACCACTTACAGATAACAGGAAAACAATGTGAGTGAATAACTGTGACATGGTTGTAGATACCAATGGAAAATTTTATGCAACAGAGTATTTCTGCACGCCTAATATATGCATGAACTTGGGACATGTTATTGAATAAATTCATCAATATAGACACACAGTTACTTAGTATATGAACAGATGTACTGTATTGGAAAAATATAGTTCATCCACTTAACCTGCACGGAGGGGAACCTGGGGTCTTCCTCCTCCATCAAAGCTGGGAAGTCGCCATAAAAACCATAACTGTGTTAATGTGATATTTAACCCAACAGAAAAAAACAACACAAAAATTTAACCTGCATTTTAACAAGGAAACAGTGAAACTGTATTTATACTGAGAAAACACTGTACTTGTACTTATACTGTGGAAACAGTGCAACTGTACTTACACTGAGCAAACAGTGCACTTGTACCTATACAGAGAAAACAGAGCACCTGTACTTATATTGAGGAAGCCGTGCACCTGTACTTACACTGAGCAAACAGTGCACTTGTACTTACACTAAGAAAACAGTGCACCTGTACTTAAACTGAGAAAAACAGTGCACCTGTACTTATACAGAGAAAACAGTGCACCTGTACTTAAACTGAGAAAAACAGTGCACCTGTACTTATACAGAGAAAACAGTGCACCTGTACTTAAACTGAGAAAAACAGTGCACCTGTACTTATACAGAGAAAACAGTGCACCTGTACTTATATTGTGGAAACAGTGCACATGTACTTATAAGTGCACCTGTACTTATACTGTGGAAACAGTGCACATGTACTTATACTGTGGAAACTATGCACCTGCACTTATACTGAGAAAACAGTGCTTGTGTATATTTTACTATAACTTTAGCAAGCCGGAAGAAATATCTATGTGTTTGTACAATATTGTTCAACATCTTAATGTCCTTGAAAATGTTGCAAGTTGTTTGCACAGTGAAATGGTTTGTTTCTATATCTGCATAAAATATGGAAAATTACAGACATAACTATTTCTCCATGTTCCATGGCCCTGACCGTAACAGATATGCCAAACTGAATATTTTTGTTATTGGAAAGGCCCGTGGTATAAAGAGGTTATCTAATCTAGTCATCCAAGGTTGAAACTTTCCAACATCTAAGTAACAGAAAAAAGCTACCTGCTGAGCAATTAAAATTTTTATTAAATTAAATTTTAGTTTTAAAGCATTTGAAACTCAATGTTTTTTGCAGAGATCAATAATTACAAACATATTTTCCATCTCAATTAGCTTTACATCAAGAAATATGCACTTGTTCTTTCAAGAAATGATAACATTTAACCAAACAGATTCTACTTGTTGCGAAAAAAAATTTCATTCTTATTTTTGTCTGGCATTTGCCTAAAATTGATGTATGATGTACAATTGTGTTGGGGTCGGTCATTTCAAATAACTATTAATTTGAATAAAAGCAGATCAGCTCTGGTTCTGATATTTTTCTGACTGATATATACATACCAGCTACAACTGAAATACAAGTTTTCAACAGAGCACATTATATTACCTAGGAAGCATAAATTAAAACAAAAAGATCTAAAAATATCAAAATTTGTCAGTTTTTAATGTTGTTTTTTTTCTAAATTTTTGATAGTTAAGAAGAAAAACTGACCTAAACACAAAACTTAACCAGGCAAAGCTGACACTGATGCCGGTCAAGTGGACAATAACTCCTCACTTTTTTTTCCAGAAATCAGATGAGCTAAAAATGCGAAGTAGAGTTATGAAACCTGTGCACTGGATGTCAGATCATGACAGTGAACAAGTGTGTGATGTTTCAATCCATTCCCATTAGTGGGTACTGAGATACCAGCTTACATATAAAACCTTAACAAAAACTGCTAAGTCAACACCAACGCATGAGTGAGTTCAATAGCTCTACCTATTCTTTAAATAGTCAAGCTAAAAAGTAACCCATTTTCTCAATTTTACATAATTTCCAAAATTTTTAAACACGATGAAAAAAATGCCCTAAAAAATGAAAACAGGTAGAGTGACCTGTGCTTTTTCTGCCCTTATTTGTATTGGAAACTAACGTTCTTCAAGCTCACAGAGTAGTATAAAAAAAATTCTTAACTGTAGAAAAAATTTGATCCTCCAGAAAGATACTACATTGGCATCTAGACAAAGGTGCTGTTTATGTTTGGTTGTTTTTTCAGATCATTATAAGCAATTCAAAGCTAATATTTCAATACCAAAAGGTTTTAATACATAAATCCAGTTGTCTCCCTTTCACTGCTGCAAAAACTTTGTCACTTTCTAGTTTATTCTACAATTTGGGAACATTTTAAGTTAGCACAATGGCTCAGTTCAAAGAGCACCAGCAGCATTTTCCATGCTCACAGTTTGACATTCGGTACTCGAATGGGAGACCATGAACCTGTGTAAATATGCTTCTTTCTACCTCCCAATGAAATTCAAGGCTGATTTACTATAAAAAGGGTATGTATTCTTCAATCTGGTAAAGTTTCATCATTCCCTAAGAATATTTGTGAGTGACTTGGACAATCAGAATATCTTCCTAGCCTCTAGATTCAAGTCCTAGCCTGGCAGCAAATTCTTCCAATCCCATGATAAATGCAATTAGCATATTTACCTGAAGGAATTCTTTCTTTACACCTTCAGCTACAACAAGTTCTTTCTCCAAACTCTGTACAAATAAATCTGTTCTATCTTGTGCCCTAACATTGGAAAACCCTGCAGCTTCTAAAACCTATAAAAAGGAAGAAATAACACTGCTAAAGAGTTCAAAGTTTTTGTTTGTTTCCTTTTCTATTTGCCACCATTTTAATATAATGACAACGGGTACCAATACTGAGTCTCCACAAGTAACTGACAATTTCCCGATAGAAGAGGAGAACAAATTGCTTCAGACGTGTCGTCTTCAATAAATCGTCATTTAGAAAATAACCACACAAGATGAGTTAACTTTTGATCTTTTCATTCATAGTCTTGTGTTCTGCTGTTCAGCCAATGAAAGGTTTCATTATGTTGTTGTAACTTCTAAACTGTATTTAAACAAAAAATTATAACTCTTATACTTTCAAAGTAAAGGGATTCCTTTTAATTATTTACTTCAAAAGGTCAATAGTCAATCTAGCACGAATTAATCATATGTCACTCAAACCTTTAAGAAGCCACAGCATCAAATATAAAATGAAATTTAGAGAAAAATCAACAAGTTACCTCGCCGTATCTCCGAGGTGAAAGTAGGTTATACCCTCTCTGTTTTACGTAGGCTTTGAAATGTTCAGAATGTTCACCATCACTACAACAATAATCTGAGATAAACACTTTTCCTCCGACCTTCAACCATCTCTATAATGTATAAAACATAATATTGTAAACTCACCTTAATGGTTTACTGTTAATGTAATAGTACATTTTGTAGTTACACCAATATAAGAAATAAACAACAACAGCTAAAATTTTCAGCTATTTTATCTTTAAATATGAAATTCATCAATTCATGAACTCATAAACAGCAACACTGGCTGAAACCACAAAAACTGTACTAATATTTCACATGCATAATGTACTAAAGAAATATGAAAAAAAAAAAAACTAAAATATAAACCTTCAAAGGATTATGATGTAAGAAAAAACAACTCTTGCAAAAAGTAACTAAGTTAATTTGCTTTTTGTTTTTGTTGGGTTTTAAGTTACACCAAAAGCTCACAGGTTATGTGACCACTTGGTGGAAGATCCCAAATGCTTTTGGTATTATATCAGGCACGGGCGGGCACACAGTTTGAATCATCAACCTTTCACAAACAAGCTTGAAGGGCGCCCTTAAAATTATGATATAAGCAAGACTAAGACCCAATGAAATAAGGGCCAAGTATCAAAATATGTTAAAGACTGACTTACATAGAACTGTTTAAATAATGCAAGTTTGTCAGGTATATGTAGAATAGTGTCACGACTGTATATAACATCAAAAGACTCAGGCTTGTACTCTCGTTTTGTGGCATCTGCTATTTCAAACTGTACTTCCTGTAAAAAATCAATAATTTTCAATAGGACTAAAAAAATATATTTTTACAATTTCTATTTTTTCAAGTTTAACACTAACTATCTTTACTGACAGCAAGTCAAACTGCTAATTACAAACTTTAAATACTTTACTTTCAATATCAATATTTTCTTAAATGGTGACGACAAAACCTTTAAAAATGCCTTTTACCTCATGTTAATTGGTACTTATAGATTTAAAACTTCAATGACAGCGCATCCTTGTCATATATAATAAACAACATAAAGTTTCAAACAACAAGTCAATAATTCTGCAACATTGTTTTTTACATACATTCTTGTTTCTTCTTGACAGTTTATGATGACATAGTCTTAACCTTTAGCCTGCTGGAGGCAAGGGATTCTGCCTTTGCGACCAGCGTCTGACAACAGTGAACAGAAATTTGTTGAAAAAAAGGCCAAGTATAAAATGGGAAATAACTTTTATCAGCATGAAAAAAAGAGTTATGGAGCCTATGTCACTCGGCTGGTAATATCATGGGGAAGGCATGTGTGATGATTCATTAAACTGCAAAGAGTAGTAACTGAGAATTGCTAAAATGGTATTTACACATGACACTTACACTGGGCGCATAGCAATAGATCTTGTGACATTCATTACAGCTTCATGACAAACTAAAAGCACATAATAGAAAATACAAATATGCAAATTCAGTGAGGGAAATACTTACATCTTCAGAAGCACCAACTTCTTTGGCTCTCTCTATACCAATGTTGATCATATTTGCTGATAAATCTATTGCAACTACCTGAACTCCAAACTCCTGAAAATGAAAAATTCTCTCAATGGTTAATATCTAAAAACTCAATACAGTTAAGCCACTGAACAGTATTGCATAAAGCTAAAGAGGATTCATTTATACCTAAACTTAAACGGTATACATCTTACAACCAAATATAACATACAGTACCTTCGTCTGGTGAAACATTTTATATGCAAAGATGAAAACTGTGTTTACAGAGTCAAAACGTTTGCTTTAGTATGCACTCCAGAAGCATGATTACAAAGAAAACGACCCTTTAAAAGTCATTCTAACCTGTGTATTACTACACCAGCATGAACATTGTTTGACATGTCTTTGATGACAGCTTAATAATAGCCAGACTAATAGTTAAATACAGTATTTTATTTCTCAAAACATTTAATACATAATGTAATTTTTAACAACAGAAAAATTACTAACATTGGGAAAGCAAAATTATTTACATGACACATGTTCAACTTTAAAATTTATTATGTAATAAAACGACCAATAAATCTGTGATTTCAAAACAACACAGCATTAGCTCCTCCAGCTGGTATATGATTTAACATATCAGACCTCAGATCTTTTATACAGTCATTATAAAAAAACATGTTAATTAACATTGTAGTGTTCTATATTAAGCTTTAATGGCTGTTAATCACATTTACTGAAGAAGGATTCGCAGCTCACCTTGACCATATAGAAAGCACTGCCCCCTATACCACAACCTACATCCAACACAATCTGACCAGGCTTTAAGTCCAGTTGTGCTACAAACTCCTACAACAGAATATAATCTTTTTGTGTAAGGCATAATATTTAAAGGTAACTAGAAATTTTTTAATTACCTTCTCCCATATATGGTTGAATAATTCACTGTGATATTACAAATATGAGAAAATGCCAAAGTAGCATCATTACAAAGCAGCAAGAAAAATATCATCTAAAAATCTATATGCATGGTAGAAAACTGTACAGAAAGAAATGCAAGTCCAAGGCCTGTAGCTACATTAAAATTCATCAGACCAGAACAACACTCAATTTAAGTATAATACTTATTACTTTAACTTTACTGCAGTGACAGCCCTATGCATATTTGATGTACTCTTGGGTTCTGAAA
Source organism: Mercenaria mercenaria (assembly GCF_021730395.1). Classification (NCBI taxonomy): domain Eukaryota; kingdom Metazoa; phylum Mollusca; class Bivalvia; order Venerida; family Veneridae; genus Mercenaria; species Mercenaria mercenaria. The sequence continues at coordinate 68,617,366 of NC_069366.1, forward strand.
AAGCTAGTATCAGTGTCACACGAGGAGGTACAGTTGTGACCCCAGTAGGGATCAATCCCACCACTTCCAGGCTGAGTAGCAGACCTCCAAACTACTAGTCTGCTGCTATAATAATAGGTTACCAATGCAACATTCTCAGACAAGTTGTGTTCTTACATGATTATAGTCTTTATCCTAAACAGCCTGACAAGATAACTTCAAAAGCAACAGATTACAGGGTGTAAAATTTGGCAAAAAAGATGGATATATAGAGATTTTTGCGAACACGACAATTTTCAAATTCAAAACAGTCACTAATATCTAGCAATATTATACCTTTGTAGTATCGAGCCCTCCTGTACTGACAAATGTTCTGCCAAATATTTTCTCGTATCTGAGAACACCATTGGTTGAGTACTGCTGGTTGTCAAGGAAGTCCTGGAATGTAGCATAACCGTGGCCGTCATTTCCCGCTTTCCGTCTACACTTCTGTAACAACCAAATCACCTGATTCTCATTGTTCTTCATCTGAAACAAGAAAGTTGGGGAATCGTAGGTTTTATTTGGGGTTTTTTTTTAACTTACTGGTGAATATTCTCATGACAATTTGACAGAAGATAGCAAGTCCATAGTGTTTTTTCTCTTCAACAGATTCATATGGAGAAGCTGTGAGTTACTTGTGGAAAACATAGAAAAAAACCTAATGTTGTTCAGGCATATTGACCCCTGTAAAGTAACTGAAATACTGCGCAATTCCAATAAAATTACTTATCGACAAATAAATTGTTTTGATTTTATAGCTCTTAAATTCTGTCAGTAAAACTTTTTGAGTTCTTTTTTCTTTCAAACATTCCTTATGAAGGATTAATGTATCTTGAAACTATTACAGTTGACATCGTACTTGCGACCACCTCTATTAAGCAATTTTTGTATTAAACGACCGGTCAAAATCCATCCCGAACATTTTCAGTACATAAATTCATTCCATTAAACGGCTTTTTTATTAAACAACTAGCGACTACATTAATGTAGTCCCAACAGGTAAAATATTTGACAAAAGTATCTATTAAGCAACCGGGTACCAAATTCCCGCCGGGCATTTCTTCACCTGTGTGATTAGCAAGTACGTTTTGCACCTGCCTAAATGCAATTAACTTTTGTAACAGTCGAACTGACGACCAATCCAGCTATAATGTTCACAGTTTGTGAAATACGTATACATATATGTATGTTCATAATAAATACAGTTACATTAACAGTTAAAAATTAACTTTCCTCCTCACCTGACTGAAATTCATTAAAAGACCATTCCATTAAGAGATCACTTTTTAGCAGTCCCTTGGGCGGTCTCTAAATACAATTTCGACTGTATGTTTAAATGAAGTTAAATCATGCCACTTTTCTTTTGTATCTTTATTTTACATTTCACACAGGTATGCCCTTAACAAAGACACAAGATGTAAAGAAAGACAGCATACCTTTATATATGAACTGACTGGTTTTGAAAGCACAAGTTCAAAACCAAAAACTTCATCTTCATTTTCTGTAGGTATTGTGAGCATTGTAAACATGGCCATATACAATGCTGGATCCCGATACTTAGTTGGATTGTTTGACCGCTTCTTGTTACCTTCAAACATAAACAACAATATATAAATCATATGAAAATTTGAAGAAGAACTACAAACAATTAAACCACAACCCTGTTTCGCAATTAGTTAAAAGGTTCAAATGTTAAACATATTATTTTTTTTCCCATGATACAAACTAAATGCCTTTCACCAAAAATGCTGTAACTATGGATGAAAATAATGGACACCTTCTCAAAACTATGCATGGTAAACAAATTTACTACTAATTTATTTTTGTTTTAACATAATTGATACTACATGTACAAGCAAACTGTTATTAAACAGGTGTTTAGAACTTAAATGACAGACCAGAAAGGTTGGAAAACACTTTGAACTTTTTTGTTTCACTTTCACATAAATTTTTACTTTAAAAGAGATATTTGCAATTATTAGGTTTGGCCACTGAATTTTACAATTCATTTTAAAAGCCCAAAAAAACTTTAACTCTGACGTGCTTTAGCCTCCTAATAATTTCTAAGAATTTTTATTAAGATCTATTATGATAAGTTTTCATGAACCAAGAAACTTAAAATTTATTCACAATCTACAAACTTCTGTATGTTAAACAAACAGATACGAAACAGTTTTATACAATAAATGTATATAGGAATATGGTGTTTTACAGGTATCAGTTTTATTACAAATATACATTTGGCATGTGTATTTTTTTTAATTAAACCTGATGGGGATTCAGTTCTAAGATTTAATGATTTAAATGTTACTTGTTACATGAACTGTAGCCAGCTGTATCAGGTTAGTAGGCAACTAACATACTATACTAATACTGCAAGCTGCTGTACACGTGGTTCTTCTGGATGCACTTTTAACATTAAAGTGACTGTATGCTTTATCACTTAGCCACTTCAAATATCATTAAACTGAAGCACAGGAAATTTATGTCAGTTAACAGAAATGATATTTTAACAGTTAAGAATAGTACAAATTTCATTTTCATCATCTCTAGCATAACATTATGTATTTTTAACCAAAAAATCTAAATTGAGAAGTATTCTATAAATAGAAAGCATATATAAAACTATCTCATTTTTATATTGTTACATGTAAAAATGGAACAATTACTATGTAAATCTACTAGCCTGAATATATCGGGGATAGCAGACTGATGCACAATTAGGCTAGTATTCATAAAAATTGTATAATAAAATGAATACAGACACCACAAATTAAGACAATCAAGATGCTGACCCTGGTGAGGTTCCAGATTGTAAATTTTATCTGAAGACCAATCTCAACTCCAGCATTTGATTGGCTGCTACCAAAAGCTAAATTTGAAAGTAATCAGCGGCAAAACTGCTGAGACAGAAGCAATTTTCTTTTCCAAGGAAATTTTGTGTGTAATGATGAATTAAGGATCAAAGCCAAATAACAGAGTCACTGACATTAATGTTATCATTCAAACTTGCTTATTAAGTCATTAAGTCAATATTAATCTAACCTAAATAATTAAGTGGTACTATATAATAATTACTTTCATAATTTTATCTCATATATACAAGCTATCATACATTAGTGAAATGAATCATAACATCATGCCTATCTAACATGAAGTCAAAATGAGTGTCACCATCCTAAGTACTGATAAAGTTTGCCTTCACCTAAATCATATTTGTTTTCACCTATATAAATTATCTTTTCTAACATTTACTCTACTCATTATATCTGACGTAATGCTTTACAAAACTATTTGATTATAGTACAAATGATAGAGATGAAGTAGAATGACTGACTACTTTAAATTTTTTATCTAATTCTGATTTTATTTTCATGATTTACATATGCATGATGGAAAATTTCACAGGCGATAGATAAAGCAATTTGCATACTTCAATCTTATTTTGCCTTTTAAACAATTTTTATATTTTATAAAATAATTGAGTGGCTCTGTACAGGTAGATTTATACAGTTTTAAACTGCAAACTAAGAATTTGTAAGTTTTATATATGAGTATATCTAAATTTAGTTACGACTGCAACACAATGATTTTTCACACAACATATATCAAAATAGGTTGCAGGGATAAAGCATGTTTTTTCGTGTTACATAACATCTGCAGAATCCAGAAGGATTGGTTGGTGTAAAAGCCCAGTACAGCCGGGTAGCAACTTATCCCGAAGGATTCTGCAGCTGTTATAACACGAAATGAAAATGTGCTAATGCTATTCTAGCATAAAATGCATAAAAAACTAATAAATGAATACATTGTCCTTCAACATCATTAAATTATCATGAAATTCGCGGGAATGTCCATGTTGTTTTTTCACGTTGACATTTTTTCTTTTGAATTATCTGTTTTAGGACCCTTAAACATTTACGCTTTGCCACGGAACGCACATATATCATACTTCATTTTTCTTTCTTTCTCTATCTCACATTCTTCAACATATTAACAGATGAGTACATGTATTTTAAAATCTCCTTCAGTAACATTTGTTTATGGTACCTTGTGTAACAAATACGGACTTGGGCTTTCCTGTTGTGGCCCGCACCGCCTCCTACATAGATCATGGTTCTAGGTAAAATAATTATACATAAAAAAGTTAATAAAACATGCATTGCAATGTTAACATAACATAAATAAAATACAAAACAATCCCTAAGTGAATAGTTACTATAACTTTATAAATCTGCCCCTCCATGAGAAAACCAACATAGTGACTTTGCGACCAGCATGGATCCAGACCAGCCTGCACATCCGCACAGTCTGGTCAGGATCCATGCTGTTCACTTTCAAAGCCTATTGCAATTAGAGAAACCGTTAGCGAACAGCATGGATCCTGACCAGACTGAGCGGATGCGCAGCTGGTCTGGATCCATGCTGGTCGCAAAGCCATTATGTTAGTTTTCTCATGGTGCGGCTCAAATAAGCAAAAAACAATAGTTTGACTACAAGGTGACATATCTATTGCTCTATTCAGGACATTAAATATCTACATGGCAGGAACTTCAGTAACACAATGCATTCATTATAGGCATTTGTTATAACAGTCAACCTTTAAAATGTGTTTACTGAAGTAAATGTATAGCTGTTTTTCAAAATTTTGTTTTCATATCTGAGTGCATAAGCAAAATATCACTCAAGTTTTAAATAACATGTTAACAAAAGAAATGACAAAACAAGTATTAAACTTAAATCAACAATAGGTGACATTTTCTTGTATTTATTGAAACAACATTTTTATCAATCATGTCACTTGCTACTAATGTCAAAATAAGGTTTATCTTTTATTTAAGAGTAATGTCCCTTGGACCATATCTAACAGATAAAAAAAGACTGGGTGATGTACACAACCTAGACATTTTTTGTGGTGGTATGTTTATGCAATGATCATACACTTGAAACATTACTGAAATAAATTCTCAAAACATTGAGCATAAATCCACATTTTCACTTTTTTCTCTCTTTACATTTTTTCACATTACGCATTTTTTTTGTAGAGGGGAAGGACTTTTTTTTGGTTTAGAGGTGTTTTACAACAGTATTTTAGTTATGTAAAGACAGCCAATTTTCCAAACAAGTGTTCCTGGATTATGTACCAGTACTACACTCATTTTCCACAAGTAACCGACAACTTTCCAACATAAATAAGAGGTGGAGAACAAATGACAACAGACACATTTTTTGTCAAATCGAACACTAGACCTTAATATTCACTCTTCTGCTCTATCCCTTGAGCTAAATGGAAGCCACAAGTGACAGTAAAGTTATTTAAGAAAGAAACCTCTATTTTACTTTTACAAGCTGTTTTTCTATCTACATAATTTACGTCAGAAACATTTCCAAAATACCATCACCCAGCCAACACATATCGGAAGCAAACTATAATGGTTGTATAATAATATCTGTCATGTGTTTACAAATCGGATAGAAATATCTGTCCCGAGGGCTCCTGTGCATTGGGCGGTAATGAGGCTTGCCTAATTACCGCCCATGTGCAGGTGGCCGAGGGACAGATATTTCCATCCAATTCGTAAACACATGACTGATATTTTTTTCTTGCATACCGTCTACATGTTAGCGTTTTATTCTGGCAGATTATTTTTCTTGCATACCGTATTTTACAAATAACAGGTAGAAATATTTTCTTTGTAGCACTCCTTCTTATAGCAGAGTGCGGGAAATTAACGTCCGTAAACAGAAGTGACGTCATGATGTTTTGCGTTACCCACAATAACAAAGTTCCACTTAAGTTTTATCATTTGTAGCATAACGTTATGTTCTTACGGTAAACTAATGTATTTTGAATCGAGAAATATACTATATCAGTGCACGAACCACTAGTTGTCATTAACAGCATGAGAGTCATCTGGCATGGGGGTGCCAGATGGGTTTTGCCGGCATGGGTAAAATCACTGGAAATGCCAGTCCGGTGTGCAAGAAATACCTTTCTTATACACAATACAAAGCCATACATCTGACAAAGAATTACATTGACATACATTTTTGTGATTTATGTGCAAGTAACTACAAAATGAATCAATATTGATCATACCTGACTGTTCGAAACACGATTCTCTAGCAAAAATGTACCCTCCCTCTCGTAACCATAGCAACTCCCGCTTCATGAGACTTTGGACTTCTTCCTCCTCTAGGTACATCATCAACCAGTTAGAAAATACTAAATCACAGCTGAAATATGGTAACAAGGTTAGCAACACAATTGTTTTTATCATGTACTTCTGATGTCAACCTCCCAAATAAACACAATAGGTTGAGTGCAAAACTTCCAATAACAGAATTTGCAAGTTTGTATCCCTGCCTAGAGTATGTCTAACACCATTCATCCACCGTCTCCTGTTCATTTAGGAAAGTTTGCAGTTACTGCGCAATCATCATGATCAATATTCATGGCCTGGTCTATTTTCACTTATATTATGTTTGCATCAAACAATGAAATCAAATTTCAATTAACTAAGAAAGTAAGTATCAATACTCTTTATTTGAAACTCTTATTCATACACCCAAGAAATAGCCATAATGAGGAAAACACGAAATTTCATGCACACAGAATCAAATGCTTTCACATTTCTTGTGAACTTAAGGGAACAATACTGGTACAGGCCTATGAATAGGGTAGTTTCCATTTTAGCGGTTTATTTATTTTAGGAGGGTTGTGCATAAATTCTTGTTAAAATAACATAGCGTTGTTATGGGGCCAGTAGCACTAATGGAAAATGCAGGGGTGTGGGGGCAACAGCCCCCAAAGTAGCGTGATGTCATGACGTATTTCCAACCGGGGACCGCTAAACTGGAAGTGTCCCTCTGAATATGCTGACATCAATGAATTAAATGAAATATTGTTATAGCATGTTGAAAAACTTTGAACCTAAATTCAACTTAAAATGATAGTTGTGCAAGTATTTTCAGGATGGGACTTGAAAGTCTTCTAGATAGCCGGAATTTTGAGAAAAGTGAGTCTGAGATAGATACTGAGTTTCAACTGTAGTATGTCCATATAGTCAAACGTGTTTTCAAATGTTGCATGACTATCAAGCAAATCTGTATCTGTTTCTCAATACAGTTGCTACATCTGATGCATCTGACTGCAAAATTGGTCTTGTTTTTTTTTTTGAAAAGCTGAATTTTCTTGCAGGTATTAATGAATAATTCAATAACCTATCTGAATATTATGAAATATACTCCAGACAGGGGACAATACCATGACCTTGCCATAAATGTTTATATATGATGTTCAAACTTGAGGCTCAATCTTACTTGGCCTAACAGATATTGCATCATTGTTGCGATGTATAATAAAGCACACACCTGTTGCTGTCAAGATTAAGCTTTGTAACATCTGCACATTTGAAGTCGATGTTGGAATATTTAGAATTTGTTTCTCGGTTCTTCTCGATGAATTTTTCCATAAAATCTACTGCTACTACACTCTTAGCTTTCACAGCAAGTTCTGTTGTAAAACGTCTGCAACAAAAATAAGTTACACATTAAAGTCTGTCTCATTAGTAAATTTTGTTTAGAAGTTAAGCAGCTACCTTCCTCAGCAGTTACCTGTATTAAGCATAAACTTGTCTTAAGCAGACCCATTTTTATTTTGACTTTACTTTTACATTTTCTACACAGATTGGACTACAATGAAAGGAAATTTTCCTTGATCTCCACTTATGACTAGCTGAACTTCAAATAAAGGATTATTAGTAGACAGTGTGAATGACTGACATGTAACTACAGATGGCCTAAGAACAATAACATGGCTTACTGTTCCCAAGTTTAGTTAAATTTCAAGCAATTACTTCAGCTTGATGAGACAGTTTGCAGCAAATACAGCAGCTCTAATGATAATTCTCTTAGTGAAAGTCAAACACAGTGAACAAGATTTTAAACTGAGACACCTGTCTCAATACTCTTAGTCTAGCATCCTGGAACACAGTGTTAAGGTCCTAAGCTGAATTTATGAATGGCTGAATATAACTAATGTCTGTTACTTAGAGAAAGAACTGTGAACCTTGGTACTGAATCCAGAATTACTGGATAGGTGAATAAGTCATTTCCCAAAACATTTAAAAACAACATTAAATCCAAATTCAAGAAACTTCAATCTCACCCTATACCAGCTCCTAATTCTACAACATCTTTGCCCTCAAATGACGGCAGGTATGAGAGTATTTCCGGTAACTCATGCACTGTAAGTTCCTCAGCATTTGTGTCCAACATCATTTCTACCAGTGAAGCTTCTTTTGAATGTTCAGCCCAAAAATTTGTCATAGCCTCTCGTACTCCTGAAAATATATCCCATCAACATGTAAATATACAGTAACCAAATATACTAGAGATATGAAAAAAATACGTGTCACTCAAATTTTGAGACAGTTTTCTAAATTGAGAAATGTGAGGCACATGCTTGTTGACATAAATACTAAATTCCAATAAAAATAACATATTGTTGTATTTTGGTGAGAAAATCATCTACCCAGTGTAGGACTCGAACCTACGACCCCCTGCTTGCAAGTCAGGTGCTCTACCAACTGAGCTAACCGGGCTCCTGGTTTACCAGAAGCCTCGAATCACTACACTCCTCCTCACTTTAATTTTGAAGGCTTAAACCTTATCGTGGAACCATAGAGCGAGGCATCAACTGTTCAGCTTCCAACAGAGTATAGCCTCTGCAAATACCGCATGCTCTATATAACTGGCCACGTAGCCTTCCTTTACAGTGGAATTGCAGAGCGGGACATCAACTGTTCAGCTTCCAACAGAGTATAGCCCCTGCAAACCGCATGCTCTACATAAACTGGCCACTGTAGCCCGCACTGTCCAATTTACCTCGTCGCCAATGTTGTATTTTGGTGAGAAAATCATCTACCCAGTGTAGGACTCGAACCTACGACCCCCTGCTTGCAAGTCAGGTGCTCTACCAACTGAGCTAACCGGGCTCCTGGTTTACCAGAAGCCTCGAATCACTACAATATGGTGAGCAATGACAAAATATTGAAAGGTCCTCATGAAAAAAAAAAAACATATACGGTCAAACCTATGCTGATGCCCACCTGAAAATGGAAGCAACTTGCCCCTAAATACCATTTGGCTCATTTTCTATTAAACGTTTTGAATCAACCTAAGCAAGTCAAAACCACATTTTGGCTCTTCCTACAGAGGCATATACAAGTTGAATGTAGCAAGTGTTGAATGTAGCAAGTGTTGAATCCAAGATCGAGCATTCAAACATAGCTGGAATTATCTAACAACCCACTGCTAATACAACAGGATATAAAGTCACTGTGTGTCGTAAGCCAAAGTTACTATTTTGTTGTGAATTCCAATAATTGTCAAAATGTATGAAAATGTAAACAGACATTTCAAACAAATATTTCCTCAGTATAATTGTTATAAGAGTATTTCATAATCCAACAATAAATAATCATAATATTTTTCCAACTGAAAATGCCAATTATTATGAGTAAGAAAGATACCTATTCCCAAACTTTTTTTGAGAGCATAAAAATACCTTAGATTAACTTTTAACCAAACTTCACACATATATTATCAAAAATACATTCAATTTTCGAAACCACATATAATTCACATTTATAAACACATTCCAATTCATGTCATCATGTATAGTTTAAATGAACACATATAAGTTACGTTCACAGATAACATTTACTTAAAGATGCCCATATAAGTCACATACACAAGTAAATTTTACCTTTAAAGCCAATATACATTACCTACATACAAGTAAAATTTACCTTAAGCCAAATAAGTTAGCTTTACAAGTAAAATTTACCTAAGTCCAAATACGTTATCTTCACAATTAACATTTCCTAAGCCCATATAAGTTACCTTCACAAATAAAATTTACCTATTCCAATATACAGTAAGTTACCTTCACAAGTAGAACTTACCCAAGTCCTAATAAATTAAAGTTACCCTCACAAATAACATTTACCATATGCCCATATAAGTTACCTTTACCTAAGCCCACATAAGTTATCTTCACAAGTAACATTTACCTATACCCAAATAAATTACCTCCCCTAAGCTTCTCTAAGTTATCTTCAAAAAATGTAACAACCAAAGAGGTTACATTCAAAAATAGCATTTACCTAAGCCAACAGAAGTTACATTATTTACCTTAGCCAACAAAAGTAACTGGTTACGAGGGTTGTCCCAGAAAATGGGAAAATTGAGCATGCGCCGACTAGCACTGACTACCGTCCACTATTTAAAAAGTACTCAAATAATATGACAGATATTTAATTTTAAACTCTGTAGTCCTGTATAGTATACAATGAAATAACATCACTTAACATAATTATCTGATGCGTCGCTCATTTTCAAAATAATAAAAAAAGTTCCCGATTTTCTGGGACAGCCCTCGTACATTCAAAAGTAGCATTTACCTAAACCCATATAGTTACATTCATAAATACAGATTAACTAACTAGAAAGTCCATTTCATTTATATGAGCAAAAATTAATTTATCGGAACACAATGTCATACAATTGAATTTACCACCACACACATACATGTAATTTACATACCATGCACATAATATCACCATAATAAACATAATTTACAACACACAATAAATTATCACCACACACATAATTTACCACCACACATAAAATTTACCTGCATTATAATGACACCACATGGGTTTTTTCCAGTCCATCTTCCTAAACAACAACTGTCACTTTTATCTTGTCAACACTTCCTGACTGTCTCAAAAAAGGTATTAAGTTCTAACTTTCTATTATATATAAATTCAAAGTCTTCAAAGAACCTATGAATGAAACTGGACGTGTCCTTATACTATATACTTGTATTCCTTTGAAACCAATTCTTATGTAAAGCCTGGAAAGGTAATAAAAACTTTGTTAGGCAGCTGGCCTCCGAATGGCTCATACATTATGACCCTACCTTAGCCTCGATATCAAGTTTGTCTCTTTCTGAACATTGTTTTAATAATTTACTCTTCCCATATTATTCTGCATAAATACCTGAGTTATATACAGTCTTGTAGGAAACAAAATTCACCTGCTCCCTTTTTCAATCAAGTTTGTTGGCTACATGTACGTATTATCTTTATATACCAGCTATGGGAAGTAATACTGCCACTACTAGATTGTTGACATATGTTTAAGTCTGCCGGAGTTGTCCACTAAAATTAATAATATTCTCTTACTGTTTACATTGAACTGTAAGACTTTTAGTTCCGGTAAATAATTTTTGATGCAGTCAACAAGGAATGTTGCTCCGACATGCACAATATTTTACATGATTTCATTTACCTGTAATAAAACAGTATGTACAACATACAAAAACCTGATGTAATATTGCATGGAACACACATACAAAACCTAAAACTTCAGGTAAAACAAAGGTTGAAATTCCTCATAAAATCTAATCCTTTGATCTTTGCACAGTGTATATTGAACAAAATCTGTTTAAAGCAATGAATATTCTATAAAAAGAAGGCAACAACTGACAACTTGATTTTCTTTTTTTTAATTTATTTGTTGACAAAAAAGTAAATTTTACCTAATATTATTACTCAAGTGTTTTAAAGAGCGCAGATTAAATTCCATCAAATTGCAACATCACTCTAATTTGTAAAATATTCTTTAAAATCATTTTTGCTGACATACAACATAATCTTTTGTATATCTTGTATTATAAATATACATGAATGCAATATTCATACTGTGTAAAATACATTTATTTCCATTTTAGTGCTTTTCATCCCTTATTTAAATGACTTAAAAGGTACATATTAAATACGCTTCAAAAGTTTTCTGTATCAGTTTTATTGAGCAACATTTGATTCATCCTATTTAATGTTCCTGAAATGCATGTAATGTTTATATTGCATGTTGCTATATAATGTTCCATTTTATGTGCAGTTCTATTTAGTAAGGTACATTTTATCATTTCAACCTCAATTTTTTGTATATTTTGTCATTTTTAGGGCATACAAAGAGTATACAGTCCTTAAAAAATTATTTGTTCTCGTTTTAAACAAAAAATGTCTGAAAGTTTAACATTATTATGCAATAAAAAAATTGATTGTATGACGAAAAAAAAACTCTTCCACTGGTTGGCTCTATATTGTTTCCAGCAATTTATTCTTGAAAATCACTTGACTTCGGGGTTTTGGGTGTCAGATCGTTAGAATGTAAATGATACATTTAAAACAGTAAAGTTATCATTTACAAAGTCACTGTTTGTCATTCAGATCCATGCCTGTTCTACACCCTCTGATATAATTCCTATACATCTGAAGTTCATTAAATGATAAAGTCACTGAATGGGATAAATATTTCTTAAATAATAAATGCTGAATATACAATTCTGGTCTACACTTTTCCTGATGTGGAAAAAAGTATTCAGCATGCAGCTATTAATTTTAAAAATATAAGTAAATATTATATTTCCGTAATTATTCTGTGTTAAAAGCCCGGAAAATATCAAATGTATTGTAGGCCTGTTCAGTAAGGCATACACATGAATAATGACCTACTTTCAGAAATCCCCATTTCCTTTGTATTTCCTACATATATTTCCTCACTATTCTGCAGTTTAATTAAAGTAATATGTCCAAAAATAGTACAAATTTATTGAAATTATAAATCAGTTCTATTCACAGGTATAAATATAGCAAGCATGGTTTTCACCTATTTCAAATATATTTGCAATGTATAGACGGAAAAAAACAGTTTTCATGACTGTAATCCTGGACTCAAAAAAGGCCAAAGCCAATTTATGCCTTATTTCTACTTCCTCCCAATGCTTCCTCACTCACTTGCTCATTTACAAAGAAAATACTGTCATAAACAAACTACGGTAGTCATTATAAGGGAATATATGTTAACCATTGCAATTTGTTAAACCTAACAGACTGGACTACCTTGTACATCGTAAAATATGGAGTAATTTCTAATATTTATCCAAGACCATGCATTATTTATTAAACTGGTATTGGTAAGTGATTTTATGCCACTACTACTATTTACAGATAAGATTACAAAATTGCCATACTATACAAAAAACACAATATTGTAAACCAGGCTAGCAGTAACATGCCACTAAAAGTATATAGTATATCTGATGGAAAATTACCAACTTATTGAACCCTAACAGCTGATTATTACCCCAACGTCCAAGGTCACTACAGATCAGCAACGATAAACCGGCAAAGAATTACCAATACTGTGGATATTTAACATTATAATTTTTCTGCTGTACTCATTAATTATGAGATTGGTGACTTAACACCACAACAAAATGATGAATTAAGTTAATTTTCTGCAATCTTAACATATTTCTTCATCCCATGAAGACTGAACTTTGATCCAGGTCATTTATGATGACAACCTGACCTGCTATATGAAGCTCACCATGTTAAACCAGTGGTGTGCCTTTATTGTATTATCTTTACATATATAGTACTTATGTCTGCTATCTGGTTCATCCAGGTATCACTAGTTAAAATACTTAGATGTTATTAAATACCTTTATTACTCATGTAAAAGTATAATTTATTACTCTTAGTCAGGTGTATATATAAATGCACATATTTTGCAATTCAAATATTTTTAAATAAAAAATATTCATTTATTTTATTCCCAAAATCAGTTCCATTTAAATATGCAGTGTTTGGTTTATTTAACAATGTCTAATTTTAAAACTTAAATTTAAATTTGATTGTCTAATATTTATTAAACAAACCTGTCACACCAGAAGTTTAATGTCCAACCTCCTCCAAAACTTACATACAATGTACACAATACAGGACACTACAGTAAAATAAAGCTAGATTAGGCCTGATTTAATAAGAGATGTAAGACTGTGCTGTTATATCTAATCTTAAAATTTTGTAAGAATATAAATACAATTAAGAGGGCTAAAATATTTAACCATTCTTCCTTTAAAAGTTACTAGTTTACAGGTTTTTTACTAACAGGAGGAGCCCAGGCCAGCGATTTGGGGATATATTGTTATTTAGGGGAATATAAATGATCAGATTTATTGTTAATTTTAAGAGAAAACAGCATGACTTAATAGATTTTTTAAAGGGAAGTGGCCTATATATAAAAAGCCCCTATTATATAAGAAAATAACCATGTGGTTCATGTCAACTTTATCTTAAGTACGAGGTAGGTTAAATTCTTGGCATTATAACATACACATACCAGGTATTTACATTTTATTTCTGTTTTATGATTTTCACATTGATGTGATAGTGATGATGATAGTCATTGTTGGTATTTTTTTAACTTTTAACTAAATTCCTTGCTACCATTTATATTTTTTGAAAGAACGACATGCTTGGGTCTTTTCCCCTGTCAGGGTAAGTTTCATCTATACACAGAGCATCCTGTCTATAGATACACATGATCAGCTGTAAGAGGAATAACCTAAATGAGAATAGGCCATTAGGAAAAGGAAGCAGCAACAGCTCCGATGACCAGACCTCTTACTATTTGACCCGAAGTCTAGAGGTATTGTCATCAATATACATGTACTATTAATTATGTAAGCTTTATAGCTTTATTACCAGTGTATACGGTAGTTGCTAGGGAAAAGGTGTGATATATTGTCATAAATTTAAAGTTGCCGTTATTATGTGTTTTTTGTAAATATTTTTTATAAATAGCTCTCAACCTAAGTTAGAGATGTATCAAATATGAAAGTGTTATAGCGATTTCCATAAGTCACTATTTTTAATCAATCAGTAAAACAAATTTAACAATTCATTTTAAGCAAAGAAGTATAAAATACACAGAATGGTAACAGTTGGCTGTAATCTTGCATGATCTCGTGTCAGAGCATGAATCAGCGTTAGTAAAAACAAACATCGGCGAGCATGGAGTTACAATTTGTACATTTAAAACTACATTTAAAATACATGTTAGCTTCTAAAATAACATTAGTTTAATGTGAAATAGTCTTAAGACACAAAGTACACGTTTCCTACAATCAAAAGAAGCGTGGTCATACGGTGATAATTAATTTACCGATGAATAATTGCTTTCGCATACAAAATGGCGCATGAAGAATGCGTCACTTCCGGTAAACGAGATCTCATTCAGTTGTCATGTTTTTTTGGCCAGATTTGCTCAATATGCCTTTCAAGTTGCCGATCTATTTATTTTTTATAGCTCTTTGTTTTAACATAATTCAAGTCTTAAATACTATTAAAGAAAGGAAGTGTCTAGGGGTACGGATCCGTACCTCTAGAATCTGATTCTAGAGGTACGGATCCGTACCTCTAGACAAGCCTGTTAGGGGTTTTCTAGGGGTACGGACCTCTAGAGCTGTTATTATAGAGATTAAGGGTAATTTACATTTTAAATTTTGTTGAAAATGAAATAACAAATAACACTTCATCAGAATTCACCTTAAACTTGGACCTAAATGGTTTACAGATTAACAACAGTCATTCGATTTTTTACATTTTTTTTTCGGAACGTAAATAACCGAGGAACACCAAATAAATCACGGGGATACAAACTGGCAGAAAAAAAAGGTATAAAGATTAAACAAAATAATATTAAATATGTTGGGGAAAAAACTATTTTTAATTGATAATTAACCCTTACTGTAGTGTATTTATGTTTTTCACACATTTGGTAGCCGTTACAAGATACAAGGGACGTTTTAACAAACAGTTGCATTTACTTAATGTTGCTTAATTGATTATTAAACAATCAGTTCCGTGTCGCTTATCATTACAACTTGTTAAATAACAAAATAAATAGGTGCATATTATTATGCCTAATTTATTTATTTTATTTTTTTTGCTAAATTTCAAATTAAGGGATAAATTCATTCATTATTCTAGCTGTTATCAACAGTTTATTTGGCAACAAACTTATCGGCATGGCAGTGTATTCATTTGGAGTTCCTCGGTTATTTACGTTTTGGAAGAGAAGGTAAACAATCGCGTGAATGCTGGTATCTCTAGACCAATTAGATCCAAGTTTTAAGTGATGACTTGTAAAGTCTTACTTGTTATTTCATTTTCAACAAAATTTAATATAAAAATAACCCAAAATCTCTAGAAAAAGGAGGTCCGTACCCCTAGAAAACCCCTAGTAGGCTTGTCTAGAGGTATGGATCCGTACCTCTAGAATCAGATTCTAGAGGTACGGATCCGTATCCCTGGACACTTCCTTAAAGAAAAGCACAAGTTGATTAATTTATTTTTAATCATTCAATACCCAGAGAAAAGAATGTTTCAATAACTTACGGCAAACAAATTGTACTATTAATTTTTCGTCGCAATCATGATAGATATGACCAAACTTCAATTTCAAAGAAAGATGTTTTAAAGCCAAAAAATTATTTTCATGAAAACAGTCGGACTCTCTCAGGTTTCAGTTGAGTTGCATCAATTTATGTATTTTATACTCAAACAATATCATAATTAATCGAACTTTTAATGTTACTGACCAGTATGGCTAGAAATACTGTTTGAAAACGACTTCAGACGGGACTAATGGATAAAAACTTATTCGAGACATGATTGAGTATCGGCCTCCTCAGCGTCAGCAACCAAATTGTCTCCCTTTGTTGTGAAGCAGAGGAACTCAAAGGTATAAATAATACATGAAAGTAGAAGAAATGCGCCACCACAACAAAACGGATTAATGGAATTCGCATGTTGAAAATATTTAAACAGTTTGAAATATATAGATCTTGCTTTGTTCAAAGATCCTACAGTAGTTTACCTTATTATTCAAATTTCAATGGGTTTAGAAAATTAGGAAAATGTGATAGTCCAGACTCTGCAATTATCAGGCATTTCAGATACCATGCATCTGCTACAACTGATATTATAAAAATTCATTCTTCCCTAGAATAGTTGTTCAGTGGAACGCATTACCATCATATGAAATCAGTGTTGAAACGGTCTCCGGATTCAAATCAGCACTGGCTACACTGATGTTTAAACCATAATGCCAGTACAAATATTTTTGCTTTTTAAGTTTTATCCTGTTTTTAACCCTACTAACGTCTTCCTTTCTGCACAACAGTTTACTTGTATATATATATATATTGCAGTTAAGGGAATTAAGGCGTTAGGTTTTTGCACCTTTTTTATCACAACTGTTAGGAAGCACTAGGTGAATTGAGTAGCCTAGGAAATCTGACAGTCTTTTACTGTCTCTACCCCCCTCCCCCTCCCCCCACCCCAAACACACACACACACGCGCGCGCGCGCGCGCACGCACACACACACACACACACTCCCACATGGCCATAATGTATCAGTAGCCATTACTATAAATGATGATAAATAATGATGGTGATGATGTGCACATGTTCTTGAGATTATGTACAGCCTAGTCCCTATGTACAACCCTCCTATCCCATAGATCAAAGAAGTATAAAATCCATTTAGTTTTATAGCTTTTTGCAAAGATCTATAGTACAAAGGAGTCTGAAATTCTATCAATAAGACTCCAGAAGCTTACCTTTTAAAACAAATAGCCCCTATATATAAATGTAGGGGGAATTTGTAAGACAGACTTCTGTAGTCTAATTGATAGAATTTCAGACTCCTGATACCACCTTTGCCTCCACTTCAACCCAACAGCAAATTTTCAGATACATTAAAGGTATCCCCTGCGGAGATATTTTGGCTGATGATATATTCTTTGTACCTTAATGGTCAGAGACCACCAATTCAAAAAAGTACAGGGAACTTACTGGGAATGAGGGGGTGGGGGGAGGGGGAGGGGGTAGAGACAGTAAAAGACTGTTTACCTGTGGTCAGGTAAACAAACCCAAGAAGTGATTTTTTTTTCAAAATGGAATATTTTTACTGCATTTACAGTATTTCATAAATTTGCTACATTTTATGTGTATTGAAAAAAAGTTTCATCAAATGAATTTCTCCCGCCATGACAACGATGTAAACAGGGGTTCATCTCATTCACACGAAAATTACTTAAATAAAGTATCACTATTCATATGTTTTTCGTCTGATATTTCGGTGGAACTAAGATCGTTCTTGAAAAAAATGTGATTGGATATACATGTTTCGATTTATGGAAACTGGTATAATGGAAGTCTATGGGAAAACAACTGGTGTTCTCTAACCTAATATCAAAAAATATGCACGCGCAGCTTCCTCAAGTAATTACCGTTGCCGTAGTTCTTAACACATTACCTTGTCCGTCCCTCTAGTTTAAATTCAGTACATTAATGTCAGGCACGAGACAGCTGGGAGACATATGCAACTTGCGTATCTCAACACAAATAATAGACAGTTGAACGGATTTCCGTTTAGGCCTCGAGATACATAATACTTTGCATACCCTCTGCTGTTCTGTAATTCATGTCAAATGGTTAATACATTTGCCTTATTATCGTTTTCACCGCAAGCTCGGTTATTGCCTGCGGCCTGGAGGCCGCAGGTATATTGGAATACAACAAGCAGTGTAGCACATGCAGACTGGGTGATTTCACGTGACTTTTTACCGATATGCGATTGGCTTATAGCATTTATGGAACGCCGGTTTTGCAATATAGCTGGCACTCTATTTGAGATATATAGAGAAATGTTTGTGACTTGAATTCCTCATTCATTATTTCATATAACTTATTCAAACATTCAGTAATGATCAATATTGATACCTAGTTGTGCATAAGGGTTTTTGTGTGAATTGCTCTTCAATTTCCTGGATTATGATTCTGTGTTGTCAAAGAAGTCTAGGTGAAGGCATGAATCACATTTGTGAAAGCCCTAGTAAAGTATTTCAGTATAGTCATCAAGGAATGTGACCACTTGAGCTAAAAGTTATGTTATACATGAAATGGAAATATAGTTATTTTTGCTCAAAACAATAACTTTCAGAATTAAGAAATACATGTACATATTCCATAGCCATAGATCTACTTGTAAATCATGTAGAATGGAGTAAAATTTCCTACATTAAAGCGTAATGGTATAATAAAAAAAAAACGCACGTCATTCACCCATAAGTTACTTTTTAGGCTGAGTGGTCACACATACGTCCGTAACAATTTCTTGTCTGTATAACTTCTGGCCGCAGGAAATCTTTCGACTTGTTTTGTTTTGTTTTGTTTTCAGAACGCTTCACAGCACTTTAACGCACGTGTTGTTTAAATGTTGTCAATGTTGCAAAACATTCCTTAATTATAATATTTATCAATACCAATAAACCCCTCATAGAGTTTTTTGTTTTTTTTTTTTTTGGTTGTTCACGTTATCAGTCCTTGCGTGAAAGCTTAATTCGACTTTCAGGATTGGCCCTACTGCCTTATATAGTCAAAGTTAAATTTAAACAAACTGAATGACTTGTACAGTCCCTAGACATAGAAGCGTTTAGTCTATCTTTCGCTGAAGGACTGCACGTATTTCAAGTTCTAAAAACAAAAACAAAAACAAACCAAAATCTATTTAAATATTGCACATGTTTTCCCTTTTGCATCCGTTTTAAACCTATAGCCCTATGCCAGGATTGTCGGCGTATCTGAAATAGTGCATACACCTATTATTATATAAATATCATATGGCATCGTGTGTGACATTGATATTGTCAACCCGAGGGCAGAATGTCACCCGAGGCGAAAGCCGAGTGGTGACATTCTGTTTCGAGGGTTGACAATATCAATGTCACACACGCTGCCTTATGATATTTATTTTATTATACCGAACAAAATTTTTAGTACCTATAAATGTTTTTACTTCATTTAATTTAACAGTTTCATCTTAAGCGCGGTAATCGCCTGTGTACATATTGAATAGTGACGCCACTACTATATATGTACAAGGGAGGCAATCATATAGCTAAAAAGTTGAAGCAATTAATTGCCCTTATATGACATTCAAAATATCAGCGCGGTCACATGACCTGACAGTCTCTTTCGCTTGGTCACGTGTCAAAAAGGTTGAAAATGTTTTTGATAGTCGAAATATCTCTTTCTCGGGTAATGGGATTTTATCATTGTAGGCAAAAGAGAGGTATAATAAATAGCACTATCAAACAAAACAATCCTTTTTGCCGTTACCTTGTCTGTAAATTGTTACAGGAGTGAATACAACAAACATTGGCAGAATAACATGATATAAGAATCTAAGTTCCATTTTATCTGTAAATATGCAGAGTCAAATCAACTTCTATGTTTTCATTTACGGTAAAGATACCCAGTCGTATCTAATACGTGTCTAGTGCATACACAGGATTTTATCTTGGACCTTCGGTACGAACTGTCACCGTGTATTTTGGAAACTTATTGAAATTAAAAAACAAATATAGTATTTTCTTTGTATAGGTTATTAAAAATCAGGCTGTCGACGAGCTGTTCTAGAAATACTGGGGGAAAATGACCCAAACTCATCTAACTACTGTTTGTTCAGCCGGTTTTATGTCACATCTTTGGCGACAGATTATTTTCATTTTTCTTTATAGAATAGTGAGAATACAGAAATGCCCGTACATGTAAAAGAAATATTCTAAACTGATAAAACGTAATATGTTGTTAACTTTACGACAAAACGTTTTCAAATGAGAGTTTGATCAGGAAATCATAATAATTCTTAAAGGAAAAATTATTAGGTCGTTTTAAAAGATAATTACTCTTACGATGTACAACATACATTGGAGCTTTCACAATAACTTGGCTTTACGCAGACGCAAAAAAGTCAGTCAAAATCGTTTAGATGATGACAAAATTTACCTTTCCCATCGTCGGCAGCTTGTTGAGGCCGAGACCCGTGCCCTTTCATAAATGTACCAATATCTCCCATTTTGTTGGTCCAGATATAAACCTAAAGTATTTTTTATTTGAGATTACGAAAATTGCGAACACGTTCACTTTGTAAGTATCCGATTTCTTGGCTGCTTTAAACCTATGTATGGTAATACCACTATTTTACACTACCTGAAAACGAATACCAACCAGTAACAGACAAATCTGTTTAAATAGTATGTCACGTTATCATCTGACATGACAGTAGATATTAAACTTCATCTGGAAAATTTCCTCCATCATTTTTGACCCTGCTTCTATTTAACTTTGGTCTGTCTATTATCTTGTATTGACAAGTTCATTGAAGTACATCAGTCGTGGTCGTCGTGCACTTTCAAATTTGAACGATACTTTTAAATATGTCGTGAAAACGGTCATACGGACAGTAGATCTATACTCTCGTTTGATTTACCGGTCAAGTATAGTTTTAGTAAAATATGTTCAATAAAAATTTAACGCGTGCTATCGAATAATGACAAATATATAATAAAGAGTGCTATTCTCCTAGTTATAACATATTTTTATTGTTACAACAAAAAATTTTTTACATTCTTTTTCGTTGGTTCACACATGATATTAAGACAACTGGTCATCTCTGAGCTGTTTTCAGGTACAGTGAAACCTCTCCATCTTATGCTTGGCATATAGGTTTGCTGCGCTGGGAAGTCAAGTTTACTAAGAATAGTATGTAATGCAATGGGGAAAAAAATATCTACCTGTGTATAAAGAGATTGTTTGCTCTTCGAGGCGCCGTCAACAAAGTTATATCCAGTATGTCGGTGATTGTACTATATACAAATACTTTGATTTTAATCACTAAATCTGCCTCATATCCCGGTAATACACTTGAATGCAGGCAAACAGTCTGTATGGTAACTGTATTTATAATGAATATTATCCACAACTCTTCCAAAATATGATTACAAGGATCAATAAAAAATTACAGCTATGAAAATTCTAATTTTGGTAAATTTCCTCCGTTCGCGTAAGAAAAACTGATACGGTATATGAATATTTTACATTAATTTTGTATATGTGTATCATTAAACCAAGCAAGAGCTTTCAGATCGTAACTAGAGCAAAACGCCCCAAAACACGAGAACATGCAACTCTCTATAAAAGTTCAAATGAATCTCCTTTATACTGCCGATATTAATATTTCGTTGTTTTGGAGTACATTGATAATCCCATTTTGTAAGCATATATAATATTTTGTGTATCAATGTAAGAAGAAGAATCTTGATGCATGGCATTAAAACGCTGTTATTTTTGACGATATGCAAATTAGTACCCTTGTGGGGGTGGGTTGTATTTTTAAAAGATAGTGTGTCACTAAGATACTTAATTATCTTTGATAATGAATTCATAAAACAGCGTTACTGAAATACATTAATATTTGGCAGTCAATCCAGCAGCCATGTCCACAGCATGTTGATGTAATGCACAAGTTTACAGTGTCTGGATAAAAGTTGGACCTATCTGTGTGTGATACTGTTTAGATGAAGAAGTTGTGTATCGGGGCGAACAAGCTGCTGGAGATTTAACTCAACCACATTTGATGATAGTACAATCATTATAGAAGTATATTTTACAGGTCTGTAGCCAGGACTAAAAGACGACGTAACAATACAGTATGTTACAAAAACAAAACCATTGCCTAGCAAAGAACGTTCCCTATTCCTTGTAAATTATGTGCATTACTTTTTCTTATCAAAACAACTGGGTAGCGATAAAATAAAATGACGCGCATATCCTCTATATTGTTTTCTGCCAGGTTCCTGTCGTACTCGGTGCGGTTCCGTTCAATGCACAATAGAATTGCGCTTTCAGCAGTACTTGCGAGCTAGTTCATACCAATACCTCTCACGAAAACTCGATGTGACCGAGTCTGCTATTTTTCTGCTTGGATGCATTCTTTGCTTCCAAATTATTATCCTACAGATAACTATTGAAAGTTTCACATTTGTTTTCAGTAGTCACGAAAGGAGTAACATCTTGGGATATAGCAACTAAATAAAACGGCATTGCCCGCCGTCTGTATGCTAGTTTTAAAACATCCACCTCTCATAACCAACGAACCATCAACTGACAAAATTTGTGATGCTTTCTCTCCTTATTGCCTTTTTTATGCAATCTCTTGGCATTTTTATTATGCAGTCTCCACACAATTCTCCACTCTCTACCAAAGATTCACAATATTTTACAGATTTTAAAGCGGCATGCCTCCAGATCGTTCGACAACAAAAAGTATTTTGTTTTAGATATCTTGAAATAAATGCTGTATTTCTTAAGGTTTTAAAACTTAATTACTGACAAACTTTATGTTACGGAAACACATGAGAATTTGCTGTTTTTACTACTTTTTACGATGAAAATCGAAAAGCGTTTGTCACGCTTTTACTCCAGGTAAAACTGTCTCGATTATAAATATCTATATTTTGAAGTCATTATTCACTACTTCAGCTATAGCGTTATTGGTTACGACGACGGGGAAATGTCTTAATTGCCGCGACGGTCCGGGGTTCGATTCTCGGCACGGTCACATTTTTTTTCTTGATTTGGAACTTTAAAAATATTTTAGAAACAAAAATTCATATTCTAATGTTCGTATTATGACCAAACTTCAATTTGAAAGAAAGATTACTTTTTAGCCAAATCTGGAGGCATGCTGCTTTAAGTTATCTCTGGCCAATGATCCACGTAGTGACCTTACGAAAGGACACGGGAACATGGTAAGACTTTCGTATAATTAATCAATCTCGGGGAGAGGAAACTGGTTTCTCTTCACTCATACGCTAGTGATGATGGATTCCTCAAGCCAGGTAGATGATAACCAAACAGAAAGAAAACTACACAAGCTTGAGGGTATTCATTCGATCAGCATACACTTATTCTAGTCTGCCCTCAACCTCCACCCACACATCTTAATCATTGGTAATGATGCACAAAACACAGAATACATAATGCTCATTTATTAGCAAAGCACACATATATATATCCAAATAGCAAATACTACAGTATCTACACACAAGTTAAGCAAAACACACTTTGTAACTATGAAACTAAAGCACAATCAGTACATACTAACTACTATTTACAATTTCTTCCCAAAGACTTTGACAATACCACTTCACTTTGGTTACCTCCTCTGTTAACATTAAGGAACATGTTTTCATAAATGTTCAATATTTCAATAGAACTAAAGACGTAATCCACACATCGACCAACAGATAAACATATCAACAGATTTTAAATATACCATAGTTGACATACAACAATACATCTGAAAATTAATTTTCAAAACACCAAGACTGCAAAAAATGTTTCTATCACAATTTCAAAGAAAAAACTTCAATTCACACTTTATGTCAAAAAGTAATAGTTGTAAAATAATACATTAGTAAATGTAAATCAAGAACCTCTCCTTATGTAACAGAAACCAGTAATCATTTGACAGACCATATTGATATTATTTTATAATTGTTATAGCTTGAACAAAATAAAGCAGAGGTCCACATAAATTACCTTTAATATTGTACAACCATCTTTAATGAATATCACAAAACCCACAAGGGTAACCATACCTACTAATCCCAGTTTCAGTTTCTATTTCAGTTATGAACACAGTGAAACTGAAACTGCCCAAACTTAAACTGACATAAGTATTTCCCCCTTATTTCATCTGTATTCCTATAGACAAAGAGCATTTCTGAAATATCAATCCAAGATTGCTGATCCAGTAATATAAACAGATATGAATATTAAATGGTCTCTATTTTCACAAGTTGTAACTGAATTTCTACTGCATTTCTCAGGTTACTAATGTATTTCTGCAGCTTCCTGATCCCGGGAAGGTGTAGCACTCGTCTTTGGCTGCATACATGACCGAGCCACAGATTCAAACAATCTGCAAAAGAAAAGTAAGTCAGCTATTTAAGCATTTGTTGAACAATCACAGCAGGTCATATTTAAGGAATACAACATTAGTTTGTTAGATATTCTTACAATCTAAACTAATGGGTACAAACTAGTTAGAGTTCACAGGCAAGTAATGGTAAGGAGGCCTCAAGATATAATTTGGGGTAAATTAACCTTGCAAAACAGCAATTAAAGGGAATTCCTATAGTTTTTTATGCGCATCTTTCTGCGCAGCCTACACTTTCTATGGAAAACTGAACTGGTCAACATTTGTTGAAACATGTTACAGACAATCTTAAATATGAGGAATTTTGAAAGAAATAACATTTTTGATAAGTTATATCAGTAATCAAATGTTGATACTGGTTTATGTTGTATTGACAAGTATCATGCCTGCTATTTTTGTGGTTGTGTTTTCACATCGCATTTTAGTACAAAGACAGTGTTGTTCATATAATGTAAGATAATTGACTTAGTACTGATAAGACAATATCATCTTTCAGATTATTTAGTATTCAATTATAGAAAGAATTAAGAATTTTTAAAACTTTTTTTAAACTTTTAGCAGACATACATGTAATCAATTTGGCCAGGTTCGCGCCATTTCCGTCCGAACAGGTGTTGTATTCTAGCGGTCTTAACATAAAATTTAGCCTGGTGACCCATACATTTTTAGCCATTTTTATGCTCACAATACAATTATCTATACACAAGAAGAAAAAGAAAAAATTCTATGAGTTTTTTCAAAAAATTAAAAAAAAAATTCTTCACTATGGGTATTTTTCATTGAAAAAAGTTCACAAAAGTAAATATAAAACAATATTTTTTTTCATTTGTACCCATTATTGTAAGGATAGAGTATTACAAATATGACTATGATATCAAATAAGTATATAATAAAATCTGTAAAAAGAAAAAAAAACTGTATTGTGCTGCCTGGATGTATATTTTGGTTGGTATTTATAAAAAAGCAGAAAATTATGAAAATGTTAAAAAATCGCTGTCAGTTTCAGCAACAGTGGGTGTGTTCAAAACAATTTTTCACAAAAACAAGCCTGGTGACCTATTGTTTTTATTTGTTCATTGTTTCAGGACAAATTTTCCTATCATATATGTGAATTTAAAAAAATTCTATGAAAGGAAAAAAACTATAGGAATTCTCTTTAACAGACAAAACTGTTGTCTCATAAAGACACTCACTTCTCGATCTCTGGTGCACAGTGAACAAACTCATGATTCCAGAACTTGAACTGTGGATTCTTGATGAGTTCTATGAAGGTTATCAACAGTCCCCATGGGTGTGGTCTATTCACAATTAACCTCTCCAGTAATACCCTGAAAACATACAACTCTCACCTGAAAGTCTGCATAATAAACTAATACACATTGTATATATGTATAAACACTCAATCAAAATAAATTTCATTCAAAGAATAATTCTTTCTTATAACATTTAATTTTGGTGTTAAAGGCCATAAAGTTTAATCTAAAGGCATTTATGATAGTTTACTCAACAGCAAGATTATAAAGATGAGACAAGTGTGCATTGTAAGGTCTCACAAAATTTCTAATACCAGTTATGTTCATACAGGTTTTGTAATAAACCTTCTAATTCAAGCAGGAAGTAAATTGAATTGCAACTTACACTATTTATAAATCTTGGGCACAATTCAATGCACAGTTATGGACATAAGAATGTTACAGGTTCAACAAACTTCCCATTGGTTTAACCTTTCCCTTATGATATACATACTTCAGATCTGTCTAAAGTCTACTACCCTACCACTGCTCAATTTCAAAACTTGGAAAAATAGTTCACATTACAGCTCATTAGATCCTTCATTTTTAAACCTTATAAAAATATCATTTTCAATATTTTGCTCACAAACCATCAGATGCTAGAAACTTGGCACTGGTTTCCCTAACTTGGCTGTATAACCTCAGATCCTAATTTTCAAACCTTTAACAAGTAATGAGTGTACCTGGTGATCTGCTCCTGTATTGCCTCAGTATTGGCCTCAGCAAACAGGTATAAGAGTGTACAGCTGAAGTAGTGTGTGTGACTGTTAGGGTATCTCAGCTGGTTTGCTATCGCCGTCAGGAACAAATAACGACCTGGAACAAAGTAAGTTCTCATTGTAAGAATTGCAAATATGTAAGTAAATCAGCAAAGCCCTTAAGTTCTGAAAGTAACAACATACATCACCAACATTTACCAATTCTTTTAACAGAAATAATGTCTGAAGACACTTTTCCTTCACAATGTCAATGTTGTCACTTACTGCACGATACAGTAGTCCCATTCTACCAGTGGACTATTATATTTAATCAAATTTTTTTTTTATTATGATTTGATGTTGCTGTATTCCTGTCTTTGCTATTAGATTATAGCGGGTGTGGAAGAAAACATACATTATATAGCAGAGACTGACAAGACTGACAAGTTTAAAAAAATTAATTGGCTGTAATGCAGATTGCATGGATGCTGGTAAAAATTAGTTTTAAACTTGAGCCGAATTTCTATGAAAACATATTGGGTGTTTACCTTCTGTATCAAGATCGACTGCGAGGTTCTGGAAGATGTCCATGTGTGAAGAATGAGCTATTGTACTCATGCTAGGTGTGAGGCCCTTTGTGTGTATATGCTGAATGGCCTGTGTTCCCGCATACAGTACCAGGGCATTCATCAACGGGATGTTGTATCTGGAACCTGGCTCATTCGACTGAAATATTAATATAGTATTACATGTAGCGAGTATTGTGACCTCTGGGCATCTGGATAAGACCACCTTAAATGTAATAATTATGATCTGTTGCAGGGTTCTAATACGAACAGCGATGTGGAAAAGTGATTCTGAGTTGGCAACTTTTACTACTCAGCCACTAGTGCTGCATCGAGGTAAAACCTTGTTATAAAATCAGTATATTGTTACACCTATACATAAGCTCAACTTTACTCACACTGAAAATTTAGTATTGTTACAGGGAAGTGCAATACACATATTAGGCATTGTAAACTTGTGATCTTTTTGTGTATAAAGAGTTCTTGTTCATACCTGTAGACTGCTTCTCAGATCTGATAAGAATGTCACAGGAGATCTTGTTTTCAGATAAGAATCCAAATCCTGAAAAACAGAAACACGGTCAAATTTCAAATGTGTAGAGAAGACTGTTTTATTACAAAAGCTCAAATATAATTGAAAACAATTATAGAACAATGACTGAGTAAAGGTTTTCACAATTTAGAGGTAACTATGTGATTACAAACAGTTCATTACATGGAATGTGTTTATGATTATTTTCAAGTTCAGCTAAAGTTGAAAGAACAACATCTTGGAAAGTTGTAAAAGAATAATTCAGGATGACATTAATTTAAATGTATGAAAATTTTTATACCTTTTTGAATGATGGTGGTTGTATCATGTTTGCGAAGTTGGATAATATTCTTGGAGGATGTTGTATATCTGACAGCATATCAACCTTCAGGTTTGGTGTGAATGGATCAGGCAAGCGCATGTTACGCGGGAATGCACTGAGAATGAGATTTCGCATCTGTATACAGTTTGGTGAGATGACATCACAGAAGGCATAATGGTAGTCACAGAGGAACTCTGGGAAATCATGGAGCAGGACTAGCAACACTCGTAAAGTTCCCTGCAGAAGTAAGAAATCAGTATCATAATAATCTATCACAGAAATACACTTCCTACCTTTTCACTTTAAACACTATGAATAAATTCCCTGCTATAAGAAACAGTACAACAAGATCAGATTTAATTTCACTCAAACTCTTCCAACACATAACAATGGCGATTAAGGATGTACTGCTTAAAACAACATTACGCATTTTTAAGAAACTGCTTGATAATTTGTATGAAAATTGTCTGTTGTTTTACATACACTGTAGTTTGAGTGATTTTTACATCACTTTGATAGCCAACTCCTGTACTCACATTCTTACAAAGTTGCACCTTACAGCTGATTACATTTTTGAAGATAATTCTATTAATATTCAAGGTTGTCTCAAATTTTGAAGTTGCACCTTAATGGAATATTATTGAAAATACTTGATCTACACAATGAACAGTACTGTCAATATTAAAGTTACTTATATCTTGAAAGTTTGTGTATAATTATCATCTATGTCTTGGACATTACCTTGTACAAGAAATGGGTGGGTTTATTTAGTTCCGCATTTCTCAGGAAGGGTGATAGAAATTTAAACAGATCTATCAACAACTGGGCATACATTCCCCAACCCTGAAAACAAGAAAGTACAAGAACTATTTGTGGTATTTCTATATTACAATGGAATCTAAAGTTATGTAAAATATTTCCAGCTTTAATGTTGGAGGTATTCCCCAGAGAGTATATGCATACAACCATCAATCTTCTGACAGTCAACTCCAAGCTTCCATTAATTGAAACATCTGACAACTTACAAACATCAAAATGCTGTGAGGGCCATGCAACTCTGGCATTTATAAAATCAGCTTTATTACAAAAAGTACTCTCTAAATTTTCCCAAATTATATCAATTTATCGTACATTTAGATTGTATTTTCTCATTTTCAGAAAATTTTGCATAATGTTAATTGTAATGTATTCGGAGCAGCTGACAACTGAAATTGCATGTCACATGTATATCATGGCAATCACAATTGTACTTGTACTACGGCAATCAAATAAAACATATAACTAGTAGAGTTACATAGTAAAAATCTGATGCAATATAGAGAAATTTAGTTTTTAATACAAACTGTACTTAATATCGCGCTTAAGATATCTATTTAATAAAATATAATTTATTATTCTGAATTCATCAAGTAATTTGAAAACTACACTATTCTGATTTTAATCTTGAGGTCTGTCCCTTTAACAGTTAGATACTACGTCACTCTGTAACTGTTTAATACATCTGTTTTGTTTTTTCCACAGCATGCTAACCTTTTGTTGTGGTGTGAGGGCCAACATTCTACCAATAAATACCCGATGTGAGATCAACTCTAACCAGGCGTAAGCAAATCCAGGTGCCTTTGCAGGACGCAATATGTGGAATGTATTGCTGAAAACATTAAAAAGATTAATTACATGATATTCTCTGTACCTCCAATTAGTATCTGCCTCTATCTGGCTCAAGAATAAATAAAGAAGAATCATTTTTTTAACTATTAAAGACATCAATGTAGTACACCTGTAACAACAAACGCCACTTTCTGGGTAATCATGTACAGCTGAAACTCGGTATCTCGAAATTGCTTATCTCCAAATTTCAGCTATCTCAAAGATATTTTTCAAATACTGTCTTGAAAACACATGCACAAAATATCTGCTTAAGTCGAATTTCAGTTATCTCGAAATAGAACACACGATCCCTTGGAATTTAAGATAGTTTCAGTTTCTTGTATGCTATTCAGGCATCCTTAAGCCAATGTGACTCATACAAGCAAAGGGCTTTATACTTAAAGCCAAAATTTCGTATGAAAAATACATAAACAAAAAATGTTAAATGTCATTACTAATCCACTACTTTAATAAGAGCTATTTTAGTTTAGTCTCAAAACTGATTTACTTTGAATCTCAAAATCTCTTTAAATAAATCTCAGTTTCCTAGTACTATCTTAAAGTCTCTTAGCATTATCCTAACAAAACTGTTGACATATGGATGGCTTCCACACAATCAGCTAGGGTCAAACTAAGAGCAGTGCATGATCGGCAACCTAAACTCTATACCTCAATAGAGAAAACACAACAATAGTAGATTCTAAAATGTTTACTTCAAAATACAAATTTTTCACAGATTGTGCATGCACTATTCAAATGTCATTTTACAACCCAAACCAGCAAAATTTACGACTTACCAAAAGGCAGTTAGCACTTGGAAGTTAATGTTCTCTAGGATATGTTCTGGTGCGTTCAATTCTATAAATAGCATGATGAAGATACGGTGATAGGGTAGTTGTTGGAACTCAGTCTGGCGTACTTCATGATCCTGTAGCAGCACACCAGCTACTATACCAAGCACCTACACAAACAGTAAGGTAACTTTAACAATAATTTTATTGCCAAAACAGTTTCTAGTTATTTTGTTGGGTTTAATGTTGTTTTCAACTGTATTTTTGTTACATGTGAAAGTCCTTAATAATTGTTACTGGACATTTTACCACTATTAACCAAACTGTGTAACTGACAACATCCCACAAAGAGGTGGAAAACAAATACTGTGAAATCATTAATATTCATAGGGGATTAGTTTTGAAAATTCATGGATTTTATGATTGACTGGATCCAATCAAATAAATTCTGATGAACAAGTAAAATTTCCATTCTTTTTTTTTCAAAATGTTAAATCAATACATGTATACCCATACCCCCATGAAACGTCATGGCAGCCCAAACCACAAAATTAACCTTATCATAATGTTTTTGCGAGTCTAGTAGATCAGTGTAGGTTTTAATTTGCATAAAAACAAATAAATACCTTGTTAAGTAAGTTTATCTTTGTGACCGTATTTGCATTATCCCCCGAATGTTTTACAAGTAGAGCTATCAACCTAACAAAAGCATCAAGGGTGTGGAAGCATTTAGCTCGTATCAGAGTGGGGCTATGTGTTTGTTCACTCAAGGCTCTGTAACACAGATCTACACACATCTCTGTACACAGTCGGAAAAATCTCGTGATAAGATCATCCGTCTTCAGTATACCTTGCTGGTGCATCTGGAATATATACGCATTGTAAGTAACATAAACATTAATTTAAATTCAAACTTCAAGCAATATTTTTTTTATTAAACTACATGCAAAATTATCGATTGAGAAATTTTTCTCATTTTATTTCAATGAAATTACCATACCTGCTGCACAAATGCTGAGAAAGCCTTGGTACTGTCTCTACCAGCAGCTGGTGAATGGTACATGTTGACCCATTCCCTCAGAAGGTATTCTGTTTTCTCGTGTAGTCCTGGTGGATCGTCTATCTCTCGTGCCTGGGTTATCCCAGACTGCATCATGGAATTGGGAGCTACTGGAGCTCGGTCTAGCACGCTATAGTCACCTCCAGAACTCTGTCGCAAGTTCTGTAGAAGGTTCTCAAGGCTGAAAAATATCAAACTATGATTTTGTCTGTTTGTCAAGCACACAGAATGTTCAGGTTATACGGCCACTTTCCAGCTTTTAACAGTAGTGGAAGGCACCTGGTACCCTTCCAAGTATCATTTCAGGCATATGCCTGCACCTGGATAGAGCCGCAGACCTACTATTTGCAAACCTGAAGACATCCTCACATGAAAGAGTTTCTTACCTGCAAATAAGGGGCAACTGATTTGAAGTCAGCGACTTTAACCACTCAGTCATGAAGGACCCTTGGGTATGATTAAACTTTACCCTACCAGTACTGCTACAAAATCATTTTATCAACAGGGAGACTAATTTTTGTAAATTTTATGACTGTATTTATCCACAATGTTGTCATTTAATAGCTCTGTCTTGACCAAAACCACAACATTTTTCTCTCAATGAATTTAAATGACTAGTATTCTACAACAGTTAAACAATCAAAACTTGAAAAGTAAGAATATGTACCCTGCTGGAGGTTCCCTTGACTTTGCTGCAATCAGATTGAGGGTCTCTATTGTATTAACCAAGTCAGACTGAAATACGAAAAAGATATAATTTCACTTTTACAAAAAACACAAATTTGTTGTCATGTTTTTTAATTGTATTATGTGTGTATTCTGACAGTTTTAATACTTCATCAATTATATAATCAGTTGTATGTATCAAACTGCACCATGTTAACCAGTCTGAAACATTTACTCTACCTCTGTACTAGCTGCACAATACAGGTAAATGCAACCTGCATCTTCTTAATTAGAAATATATGGTACTGTGCCACATTAATTTTATCGATATAAAACTATAAAACAAATAATTACCTCTGTAACATGACTGTTTATCTTATCATCTACACAATATCTCTGTACCAGCTGCATGGCGAATGTAATTGCAATCATATTTAGACCATTCTCCATCAACTGCACTAGAAATATATCATACTGTGCCATGTTTACGAGACCGCTGCGGATCAACAAATCTACCGCTTCTATATTATATCTGTGATCTTCACGAGAATCTATCAAGCATCTGAAAAAATAATGCTTTCATTTAAAAACTTCGTAGCAGTAAAATATTACTATCACAGCATAAATTCAACTATTATTTCTATGTCTAACACTGAATTCTCTCTCTCTTAGAACTTTTTTTTTCAAATATTTTTAGTGACAGAGGCATTATGGCAAAGGAAAAGGTTTCTTGTTTAATATGTAAAGTCCATAAAGTATCCACCTGGAATAGATGTTTCCATCCATTTTGAGCCAAACCAAGTGCAGGCATTAAATTTACCTCTTCAGCATCCAGCACAAGTTGATACGGCTAGATACAGTACTAGTTTTAGATATCACCCAGTGCTATCACCTGGATAATTTTGTATCCTGATAGCCAGTATTGTGGTTACACTGACCAGGTGTTCAAGTGTTAAAATCCCCAACCCATGAATTCAAACCTTGCAAAATCCAAGTAAGTATTTTTCATTATAAAGCTGACAGTTAATGCCAAACACAATCGAGAAACTACATACCTGGTGACTTGTCTATTTGTCCACTGTGGACCAAACGCTCGACCATCTTGTATACCTTTGAGGACCAGTAGATGACATTCTCGGAACCTGATCATCAGTTCATGATCCTGTGTCATTGTGTAATGATCTAACAAACCCTCTACAGCCTGAAACATGAATTATATAATTATATGAAATATTTTTCTAGTTGATTCATTTCATTCCACATACCGTAAGTCTACTGTGGTTCCAATGTAGAACTTCTGGCACTTTTTGTTGAAATTTACAGGTTTGCTTACAAAATTAACTGAGGATTTCTGTCAATTAACAGCATTTGCTGTTAACTCTTCATAAAAGGCACCAGCAAATAATGTCTTCCATGAAAGGCTGGTCTACTGCCATTTATAAACAGGTGTAAATTTTGAAAATTAGACTCATATTACAGGACAGATTTCAAACAGGGTTAAATAACTTTACTTATTTGTTCTTAAAAGCTTTTATTTTATGCTGTTACTGGGATATTCAATGATTACATGTAGGAAAAGAATATCAGCCAAAATCAACTCCAGAGGTAATTACTAATTTACTCAACACACATCCACTAAATAAATGAAAAAAATAAATCAGGTTTGGCCCCAGACTGTGTGAAAGGTCTGATGGATGACATTGTTCTAATTTGTATGTTCCCAAAGTTAACATCTCACAAAACTGAATAATCAACAGAGGACCCAAGACACAATTTTAAAGTAAACATATGGACATTATTCAGAAATCGGCAAGCACCTAGTATTGAACATCAACCGTTTACAAAATGGCTAGATAATTACAAACATACCTTTTGAAGTAAAGCTACAGCAGATGCAATATCTCTGGAACTTCTGGCCATCATGATTGATTCCATCAAACTACTGATACCTACAATAAATGGGTTACTGGGAGGCATGTTGCTCAGGTGCTGGAGATGCTGTTCTATCTCACGAGCTATCTTCTCATAGATAACCATGATTTCTTCAGGTGTTCCACCATAGGACTGTAATAGAAGAGTATTATAAAAGATAACACAAATCTTCCACTATTACACATGTACACCAGAACAGCTGTAAAATACAGTAAAAATTACAACGCCATAGTTTGTCTACATTAAGGTAATTAATCAATATACGCATGCATTACCTACCATGCAGAAGATAACATTTTTCAACTATTGACTGCTGAGCATTGGTGATTGCAGAGACAATACACAACCGATCACATTTCAAATAGATAAAAGTTATTTCAACAAAGTGACATTTATTTATTCTGTAAATTTCAAAGACACTGACAAAACATAAAAGTGACATTCAACGTAAAATAGTCAACAAAGGCCCAAGGTGCCACTGCTGGTGCTGACACAGACATTATTTCAAGCACGAGCAGGCACCAGGGTAGAACCATCATTCTTCTGTAAGCAGACTGGTCAGCTTCCTACTAGGAAAGAATTCAACATCCCAGTTGAGTTTCAAGCTACAGCTTGGAGGAGCAAGTGAACAAAAATCAACATCCACAACCATTCTGCCAAAGACAGATCTGTTTCAGACAAAAATGTTTTTACTACTTACTGGCATGGGTTTTGCCACTCCAGCAGGCAGTGCAGGTTCAGACAGTGGTAGGAATCCTGGTATGTTCCTGGCAAACTCTTCATATACTGCAATCTGTTGTGGTGTCTCCCCGCCAACTTTGAGCCGGATCTGTTCAGGCATTCTTTCTGCTTGGTAGGTTAATACAACAGGCTCACAGTATCTGATACCCTTCTCCCTTGCTGCTTTCCTCGCATCAAAGTCCTGTAAAATTGTGTGAGATTCAAATTTCAAAACGATATGCTAGAAGCATGGTTTGTACTTATTTGCCAAATGTTGCTGTTGTAAGGGTTTGTGTTAGTTTTTCTAAATACATGTACTTCTGTAAGCATGTTGATTTAAGCATGAGTGGATTTAAGCATGAGTGGATTTAGAGATTCGAAGTACTCATTCAAAATACACAAGTCAAACGTTCATAAGGACAATAAAACCATAATCTTTTACTAGCAAAGAGACAATAATTTTTCAGACAAGTTTTACCCAACCCTTATGATAAAGGATTTTACATCTTTTCAAATTCAGGACATTTATTAGAGCAGAGATGGAGCTCAGTGCAAACCCTGTTTTTCTGAAACTGCATCCGTCCAACTAGTTTTCGCAACCTTTCACCTTTGGTCTGATCAGTGTTTATTCAGAACACATGACAGATTTTAATGATGAGTTAAAAGCATGACTGCACACAAAATTAATCCATAACATTCTCTTTATAGTGTGATCAAAGCTTGAAAAGGCTTGTGGTAAGTAGAAAGACAAGCAGATTCACTGTTATACTGTGTTTACATACTAAAGTATATACATAAAAGTTGTGAATTTGAATTCTGAACTTGTAACAAATCTTACAGTAGCAAGTCTTTTGTCCATCTCTGGTATAGCTCTCTCCACGGCTGTTTTCTGTATAAAAGCTGAGGCGAGCTCTGTGTTGTCTTGAGCTATAAGCTGTGCTGCTTGCTCTATCATATCCTTCTGTTGCTGGGTGGCACCCTGTTGTAAGATGTGAACAGTAATTTTACATATCAGAGTAAAACTTCATTTACTTAAATTAGTGGATAACTTGTCTAGCTTGGAAAGCTTTCAACCATGAACAAATACCAACATCTAGCATCATTGTTTACATATATACATGATGTCATTAAACTTTTCTGTTATGCTGCATTTTTATCCAGTATATGTCCTTGCCTGTCATATAAATATGATATCATGGTCAAAAATTTTAATTCAGGGTTAAATAAGTTCATAGTAAATACATGTACAAACGGAATAATTTCATATTTTATATTATCACCTCAACACACCAAAGTCTTGGAGTTGCATACTTTTTTAAAATCTATACTTGACACAACTTTGAATTACTTTTTGTTGTTTTTTAATGTAAGATTTTCATTTATATCAAAGTGTGAATGTATGAAATAACTAAATATTTTCATTCCATCTTTGAATGCAGAGTTTTAAAACTTACTCTTAATGTTGCCATGAATGCACTTTTCAGGTTGGTTGAGATAGCGATATACAATGGTTCCCGGCATGTGTACAGCGCCAATCCTGATGTCATACTGCGTACCATATGATGTGCAGCAGCCCTCATCCTGTTTTCATCTGGATCCAGTGCAAAATCCTATAATCAAACCAATGTTAATCAATAAATTTACACTGTATTTAAACAAGAGGGTCAAGATGACCCTATATCACTCACCTGTTAAACTTGGCCTTGGAATCATCAAGATAAACATTCTGACCAAGTTTCATGAAAATAGGGTCATAAATGTGGCCTCTACAGTGTTAACAAGCTTTTCCTTTGATTTGAGTGGTGACCTAGTTTTTGACCCCACATGACCCAGTTTCGAACTTGGCCTAGGAATCATCAAGATAAACACTCTTACCAAATTTCATGAATTTAGGATCTTAGATATGGCCTCTAGGGTGTTAACAAGCTTTTCCTTTGATTTGAGCGGGTGACCTAGTTTTTGACCCCACATGACCCAGTTTCGAACTTGGTCTAGGAATCATCAAGATAAACATTCTGACCAAGCTTCATGAAGATAGGGTCATACATATGGCCTCAAGAGTGCTAACAAGCTTTTCCTTTGATTTGAGCGGGTGACCTTATAGTTTTTGACCCCACATGACCCAGTTTCAAACTTGGTCTAGGAATCATCAAGATAAACATTCTGACCAAGTTTCATGAAGATAGGGTCATAAATGTGACAACTAGGGTGTTAACAAGCTTTCCCTTTGATTTGACCTAGTGACCTAGTTTTTGACCCCACATGACCCAGTTTCAAACTTAGCCTAGAGATCATCAAGGTAAAAATTCTGTGCAAGTTTGTATCAAATGAAAGCAAAAATGAAACCTCTATATGGCTGAACGGGCCAAAATAGAAAATTTTGCCTCTTTCAGGGGCAGTAACTCTAGAACCCATGATGGAATCTAGCCGGTTTTCGAAAGGAACCTAGATCTTATTGTGACTTAAGTTGTGTGTAAGTGTGGTTAAAATCAAATGCAAAATGTCACTTCTATCGTGTTCACAAGGTAAAACGAATTTTGGCTCATTCAGGGGTCAAACAGGGGCCGTAACTCCGGAACATATGATTGGATCTGATGGATTCATCATGGAATCCAAGATCTATTGTTGTTAAATATATTTTGAAAGTTTGTATCAAATCAAACCATAAATAATCTATATGGCTGCAAAAGCCAAAATAGCAAATTTTGGCCCTTTAAGGGGCCACAACCCTGGAACCCATGATGGGATCTGGCCAGTTTTCGAAAGGAACTGAGATATTATGCCAATACAGGTTGGGTGCAAATTTAATTAAAGTTGATTGCAAAATGTGGTCTCTATCGTGTTCACAAGCCAAAATAGCAAATTTTGGCCCTTTAAGGGGCCATAACTCTGGAACCCATGATGGGATCTGGCCAGTTTTCTAAAGGAATTGAGATATTATGCCAATACAAGATGTGTGAAAGTTTGATTAAAATCAATTTCAAATTGTGGTCTCTATCGTGTTCACAAGAAATTGTGGACGGATGGACGACGTACGTACGACCACAAAAGCTCACCTTGTCACTACGCGACAGGTGAGCTAACAAAAACAAATCTAAAACATCTAAACACGTTGATTACATTACCAGGATATTCAGTTGAAATTTTTTACTCAAGATATTTTAGCTGCATCTTTGGACAAAGCCTTTTTTCTGGTAATAAAAATATTCTTTCAAAAATAAATGGTTCAAACACACAAAAAAACTAAGTACTGAAATATTTTAAAGTGTTAAGTTAACCTTATTTAGTATTTCACCATTTTTCTATGATGCTACTCCTTCAAGCACAAGCATGCACTTCAGTGGAACTTCCAACCTTCAGATGTCTCACAATTAGTATATCTAAGGAAAGTATCACTGTTTAAAACTGCTACATTACCTTCTTCATGATTTGTTCACATGTTGTCAGAGCTATCTTTATAGACCTTTCCACAACAGGCGGAAGTAACTCTTGTACAGCTCTCTCCAGTGAGGCTCGTACGTACTGCTTCAGCTGAGGATTGGCTTGGAATACCGCAATCTGATAATGTGTAAAGAGATATTGTAAATGAATTTCTTCTTACATCATTAAATATCAAACAATTTAATATGCAAAATATCTAGAGAGCAACTGCTGCTGGGAAAAGAACAGTGTGTTAGTTGTACTGGAGACGTTATCTAAGAAATTAATCTATTTGGAAAGAAAACATCTTTCATTGTACAGGTGTTCACTTCTCTGGTGTGTCTTAATTAGAGGTTATACAGTCATGGCGAAATCCCGTCCGACAAAAGATTGGACGGTCCGACTTGGAGAGTCGGGGCGTCGGATTGTATGTCCGATAGAGAGATACAGAGCATGCTGGGCTCTCCCAAGTTGACGGCTTAGGCGAAATAGTTACTTTGGAGCTTCAAACTTCGCTCAAATGTAATCTCAAAGCGAAATTCAAGTCGCCCGATTTTTTTGATCCACACTCGCTAAATACCGCTAATCAGATTGTTGACAATTTGCACTATATTATGTTGACAATTTGCACTATGTGAAAATGAGTGTTGAATACACTTACACATGCCGATGGCATAATTTAAGCTCCGCCTACTTCAGGTACTTGTGAGATTTTCGCGATAAGTGTGAAAGCGAATCATATTATCCGTTACAACAGATGTTTTTGTATTCGGCCAATTAGCGCCGTGGTTACGTCTTTGACACTTTGCGTTGAACTGTCAACATGTGCAAGTGCAAAAACAACGTTTTGTAAAGAAATTGTTGATTAACCAAGCAATTAATTGGCATTAATACACAATTATTTGGTATCCATGGTAAAAGAACATGTAAGCTGCTTGTTAAGAAGTATTAACTACGTAAAAATAACTTTCATCGATGGATCGATTTGAATATGTATTTCTAGTTTTCAGTTTATTTTCATTTTTATTCGAGTGAAAAGTACTGTTCATACCAAAGTGGTGAATCAGTATTAACAATTAACCTCCTCCTGCCTTCATTCAAGATATAGCACAAAAAACATCAGCAGGTTAGATGTAAAGCGTCGGCTTGAATTTTTGAAAACAAATTTTTTTAAGAATTTTGTATTGAAACAATAATCATTGCATGGGAAATGATGTACCTAAAAAAATGGATATTCACATCAATGGTTTTTATCTTGGTAAAATTTAAACAAGAGGGCCATGATGGCCCTATATCACTCACCAGAGTTGATCTGGCCTACTGACCTAGTTTTTGACCCCACATGACCCAGTTTCAAACTTGACATAGAGATCATTAAGAATAACATTCTAACCAAGTTTCATAAAGACTGGGTCACAACTGTTGCCTCTAGAGTGTTAACAAGATTTTCCTTTGATTTGACCGGGTGACCTAGTTTTTGAACCCAGATTCGAACTTGACCTTGAGGTCATCAAGACAAACATTCTGACCAATTCTCATGAGTTTCAAACTTAAACCGTGGACTCTAGAATGACTTGGCCTAGAGATCATCTATACAAACATTCTAAGTTTCATAAAGATTGGGTTACCTTTGATTTGACTGGGTGACCTTGTTTTGATCCCACATGACCCAGATTCAAACTTGACGTAGAGGTCATGAAGACAAACATTCTGACCAATTCTCATGAGTTTCAAACTTAAACCATGGACTAGAGTGTTAACAAGATTTTCCTTTGATCTGGCCTACTGACCTAGTTTTCGACCCCATTTGACCCAGTTTCAAACTAATTAAATCTGCTAAGAAATGGCCCAGGCATTATCTATAGAATAGTGCAAATAGATGAAACATAGGCAGAAACCTAATTCCTTTGGTAAAATATCTACCATATTTTGGACTGGTAATGAGAAAGCTCTCTCCACAAAGTACATTACCTAAGACAGCAATAATAATTCTGAGGTTCATACCTGATCATTAATGACTATGTGTGGTGCGAGACCAGCCAGAGATGTCACATTAATATCATCAAAGGCAAACTGTGGCTGTGGCGGCAGACTTGGTGTAGATCCTGGTGTTGTTGTTGTAGTTATACTTGCTGTTGTCACAGTGGGTGTGACGTTCGTCAAGGCCACGCCTACTGTCTCTGGTTGAGGAGTGCCTGTTGGCTGTGCTACTGGTATAGGTATGATCTGTTTGTTAATCGACAGCTGTGGCTCGTATGTACTAAGCTTTGATGTATCTTTCAGGTAATTGCATGGCTTCAATTCCTAAAAAACAATACTTCATAAATCTACAAGACTGCATCACACACAAAATGCTGGAATGTTTAGATAACCACACTAACAACAGAAACAATTTGTCTTTTATACTACATATGTACTTGTTTTCACATCTACTTTGCAGATCAATACAACATCTAACAATCTAAGAAGGTAACTATAACATGAAAGTTGGCAAAAAAAAAAATGGTTAATGCCATAACCTAAG
Source organism: Mercenaria mercenaria (assembly GCF_021730395.1). Classification (NCBI taxonomy): domain Eukaryota; kingdom Metazoa; phylum Mollusca; class Bivalvia; order Venerida; family Veneridae; genus Mercenaria; species Mercenaria mercenaria. Next base: position 68,658,336 of record NC_069366.1, read on the forward strand.
CATTTTGTGTTGACACATATAGTGGATTTACAATTCTAAAGCTCAAATTAAAGGAATCCTACTCATTCACTAAATTTTACAGACTAACACTTATAATACAGAGAAACTTATTTTCAGTAGCAATAAAATACTATTATCAAATCTCCCTACCTAAAGATCAGCCAAGAAAGTTCCATCAATGTTTTATATTCACAACAAACTCTAAGTACAACAGGAAAGAACACCTTCTTCAATAAATGAGCCGTGCCATGGGAAAACCAACATAGTGGGTGTGCGACCAGCATGGATCCAGACCAGCCTGCGCATCCGCGCAGTCTGGTCAGGATCCATGCTGTTTGCTAACAGTTTCTCCAATTCCAATAGGCTTTAAAAGCGAACAGCATGGAGCCTGACCAGACTGCGCGGATGCGCAGGCTGGTCTGGATCCATGCTGGTCGCATACCCACTATGTTGGTTTTCTCATGGCACGGCTCAAATGTGTACTTACATTTAGATCTATGTTAAGAGTTTTACACAGAACTTCAATCTCAAACTTGAGATTCAGTTTCAGTTCTGGTTCCTGATGTAACTCTGCCAAAACATTCATTATCCCCATTGTCCATGGATTGGGTGGCTTGAAAACCTGAAAGTAAATCCAATTTTGTTTTTTGATATTGGCTTATGCATGTCTGAATCATAATTTTCACCCTTAAAATAGAATTCAAGCACATGCCTTCAATTCAACATCAAAATTCAACCGTTTTAAAACAGACAACAATTTAGTATTTTTCACTAGATATTTTAATGTGTATGATACCAATTACAGCTGAATGCCATTTATTTATATCAAAATTTCAATAGAATGACATACATTTTTGTGAGTTTCTATAGATTATAAAAATTATTATCCATTAGATTGTTACTGAAGAATGTTCTCAAAATGCACCTGAACATGTCAAAATGCCTTTTTTTTACAATGACAAACAAAAGCAAGTCTTTAACAAATTTTAAAAAATCTGACATCAAACTGGATGGAGGCTTTAAACCCACTGAGAAAATGGAGCAAATAAGCTGTAGGGTTGCTGTTTATTCGTGGCTGTCTATACATCATTGTACACATCCAAGTTTTCCTCCATTTTACTTTGAAAATCAAAAGTTCACTTCAGATATTGTGAACACTACAACTAGATTTTCTTACCTTGCTTTTAGCACATGACTCCAGAACTTTTGCTGAGAATGGTACCACATATAGCAGCTCCCTGGCTCCTTTATGATATGCCTCATATACTAAAGACTTCACATCTATGTCAATCTGTAGGATAGGTTTGTTCTTGGCTAATGTAAGCATCCCGAGCCAGTGTCCGAGGTTCTTGAGTAACGTCCTGTCAGAGAAGTTAGCATCTCCTTTGTCGCTTCTTAACAATACCTGCGGATACATTTAGACCTCTATATAGCAATCCTGGACAGATGTAAATGCAGTCTTACCTATATTTTGTCTTGTTCAGTTTTTCTTTTTTTTAAAAAAGCACAAAATATAACCAGTATGAATTATAGTAAACCAAACCAATAATATACAATAGAATTGCTACTAGCTGTTTTCTCATGAAATTAGGGGTCACTGTAATCCAAACATAGAATGCCTAAAGCTTTATAAGTGAAGTACAAAGTGTCTTCAGTCATAAAAAAGATCTTATTTGTTTGTCACAAGATTTACAGAAAATTTCACTACATGTTCTAATTAGAATTTCACATCAATCTTAGAGAAAACTAATGAAATTTTATTAAACATACAGTCTTGATATATCAAAAGAAACATTTACCTTTATATTTCTGAATGTTTCTAATATAACCATGTCAGTGATTTCTTTTATACTGAGAGCATCCACAAAGTTGGCATACAGTGTGTGGAAGTTGGGCTCAATACTTGCTCGTTTCATAACCAGATATTGTGATACCCACTGCATGTGTTCATCCTTCACTTCTTTCTTCAACTCCTCACACTAAAGCATAAAAGACAAAATATTTCCAATTGAACAATTCACACTTGTTTTAAAACATAGAAGAGCTATCACCGAATGCGATTTTGTCAGTTTGTTTTGGGTTTTATATTGTTTTTCAACAGTATTTCAGTTATGTTATCCATCTAGTGTTCCTACATTTTGTACTAGTACTAACTGAGTAACACATAATTAGAGATCGTGCACAAACAATTTTAAATAATGTCTTCCATCAAATTGTCACAGAAAAAAAACACCTCACTTTGGAATCAAACTCATGGTGGAATGATGTGCACTTATCCCTACTGAGCTAAAACTGAAGGGTTGCTCTGTCAGAGGGAATAAGGACCCTTAACTATAATAATTAAATATGGTCTTTCTAATCTGCAATGACCATGATCATGTGCATATAGTTTTATAGAAATCCTTTTAAGAATGTGGAGAAAGTTCAATAAATATGGTCTTTCTAATCTGCAATGACCATGATCATGTGCATAAAGTTTTATAGAAATCCTTTTAAGAATGTGGAAAAAGTTCACAACACTTTATTGGCAACAGACCTTCTTACTGACAGACTAATCTTATGATGAATCCTGTATACCCCTTTAAACATTGTTTGCCAGGAAATGAAAACAATGTCAGACATGAAAATCTATTTGATTACTATCTTACAGGCAGCCTAAAACATAAATGCTGATATCTAACTGTTTTATACATGGTTCTACAGAATGTTGGAGACAAAAATCAAGTACTTTTCCAAACTCTGCAAGGACTAACACCCTTTACTTAAAAAAAAGTTTCAATGTTCCCAAATTAATGATATTTATAATAGTGGTTATCCTCACCTTCTGGTTCATATTTGACATGGAGAGATTGTTGAAGATAAAGAACACTCTGTCTTGTATAGATTCTGATGGTACAACCACTTCCTCCTTACTCTGACCAGCCAACAGTGTATCTATATTTGTAGCACTTGCTATTGATGGCTGAAATATATTGTTTAAGACTACCATATACATAAAACTGAAATATTCACATTTTCTCTAAAATTATGTTGTTACTCTTTCCTAACTAAACTTTTGTACATAATAGAATGGATAATACCACAAAAAACTTGATTTAATTGCACATCTTACACATTTACAAGATGCCAAGCTATTTTTTATAAAGCCGTTTTCTTGTTACATTACAATTATTAACATAAGATATCTGCCAATTGTCAGTATTATCAATTTTCCTTTTCCATAAATTAAAATGAGACAACTTTCTTCACTTTTCTGACACCTTGGGCTAAAAATACTGTAAATGTAAAACTGCAACTTAATGATTTATTGTAGAAGTAATTAAATGTTAATACCTTTGGCATAGGTTGTGTTTTGGTGGCAGCTGTGGTTGTTGTAGCTGGTGCTGATGTCACAGCCGTTGTCACGGTAACTGTAGTGGTAGGCGTTGACGTCATACTTGACATGGTCGGTAGGTTTGTCAGGTTGAAAGCATCGAGGCCTGTCATCACCGAGCTACCAGAGGTGGATGTCAGGTTTGGACTGATACCAAACATTGACTGACCACCAAGCAGATTGAGGCTGGCTGTTACTGGGGTCAGACTGCGTGTTGTGGCCTGGGCTATATGTGGCGGCTCCTGATTACGTGCTCCAAACTCAACAAACTGTGGCAATGAGATGTGTATCATAACTACATTGCAACTTTTCTCTTGCACTCTTTTAGTCTCAATAAAAACATCTACAAAATACGCTTGTTTGTAAGTGAACCATTGATTTTACATTTCAATGTATACTTTTTTAAATTTCTTAAATGTTTTCATTTAAAATAGTTAGATCTGATATTTAAATAAATCTCTAGCAAAGAGAATTTTAAGAGTCTTCTGTCCTGACTCAGAATATTTTCCTCTCTTGGTATGTAAACTGATAACCATAAATTTGTTACTCTGTACTCAGCTACTTTGAAAACCTTGCCATCTGAGTGAACAAATGTATGTAAATCTGATTAGTGGCACACTACCTAGAATTTACAAGGCAGAAATTTCACCTTCTTCCGAAATAGTCAACTATTTATTACCTCCATAAGATGTTGTGGAAACTGATGGAAATGAGGTATAGCTGCCAGGTGCTGACAGTAAGAAGGGTAGTCCTTCAATCGGGTTTTAAATCTGTCCAGGGCTGCTATACCAAAGTAGTACATTTTACTGCCATGGGGCTTCTTCAGGGCTTCCAACACATAGCGCAGGGCAATACCCAGTGCCATATAGCTGTATTAATGGAATAAAAAATAAAGCCCTTATAATCCTAAAACCTGTAAAATATTATTCAACCCAATTAAATGCTGACCTATCCCCTTGACAATTTACTTGGAATGTCTTCTGTGAACCTACTTCCTGCAGCAACAAGCCTGTTATGAAAACTGAACAAGCAGGCCTAACAACATACATGTTCAATGGTCTCACACACCAGAGAGCTGCATACTGTTTAACAAATATAATCTATGGAAATTATGTATTGTAATGCTATGCCATTGAATATCTCAACTAAACCAGTGTCTAGTCATCTACAAAAACTTAAATCTAACTTTAAGAAATCTCTCATTGACAAACAAGTTTTTCACAAATATATAAGAAGACTTACGTAGCTAGTCCTTTTTCAATAATTCCACCAAATAGCACAGCTGTTGTGTGTAATTCTCTGTCAGGATATTTGGGAAAGAACTGATACTCTTCAAACAGATTACGTAGCATACACTCATAAACCTCCTGTTAATAAGAAATATACCGGTAATGTATTTCATAATAATTATTCATGAAATCTACAAAATCTTAACAAAAGATTTTAAAAAAAGTCTTGTATTCTTTATGCAGAGTAAAGCAGAACTATCGTTCCCATTGTACAAAAGCAGTCACAAGTGCTTTTATCAGTAAATACGAACATCACAGAAAAAATTTAACCCTGACACACCTTGCTTCACTCATCTGTGATTTTTGTACATACATTACTGTTGGATCACGATTCAACCTGCCTGTATTAAGCAGCCACCTGCCTTACACACCCAGACTATGTTGCTCCCTTAGCTGGTTGTTTAATAAATGAGCCGCGCCATGGGAAAACCAACATAGGTTGCGACCACATGACCAGACCAGCTGCGCATCGCGCATCTGGTCAGATCCATGCTGTTCGCTAAAGTTCTCAATTCAATAGTTAAGGAACAGCATGACCTGACAACTGGCGTGCCATGGCGATCCAGCTTCGCAAAGCACTATGTTGTTTCCAGCGCGGCTCAAATTTTGTCTCGTATATATTTCTAATACTCTATTTTACTTTTACACTAAGGGCAATATTGTTACTTCCTAGAAAAACCTGCTCCATTTCGAATGACTAAATCTACTGCGTAACTTAAAACTCTTAACCCCATTATAGTCTGTTAGCTAAAAACACATACTTCAACTGTTCAAAACAACTGAAGAATCGCTTTTGTTTTTGTTGGGTTTAGCATCACACTGACACAATTAAAGATCGTTTAGGGACTTTCCTGTTGGAGATAGTGGAGGAAAACACGAAGTGCCGCTCCAGGCATTATTTCCAGTAAGGATAGAACAACCAACCTCCTGTAAGTCATCTGGATGGCTTCCTCACATGAAAGAATTCTTCACATAAAGTGAGCTTGCAAACACACAATGGTGAGGCGCAAATGTTTCAAAGTCAGCAACCTTAACTACTCAGCTGTGGAGGGCCCATTAAACAACAGAAGAATATGTTAAAAGATGCTCACCTTTTCTTTTCTATTTGCAGAGTCCTTAAACCTTTTCAGCATTTCTAAGACCTCATCTATAGACATTGTGGGGTGAGGGGGTTGATTATAGATCCTCTGAAAGTAGGAGTTGGCCTCATCCTCAACCTCCTTCGTAAACTGCTGATTCATATCCGGGAATATACTAGATAACTCTGTTGGCTGGGCTAGAAAATATTATGATACATGTATTGTCATTTAACATTAAAATTTTTTTTGTGATATTCATAGGTATCTAGGATTTGATCTCCCCAGAGTTGCAGGCCTAAAACATTGTATTGCAGGCACATTTCCAGCAGAGCATGTATTATTGTACCTTCAAACTTCAAAGTGCTAAGGAATATAATTCACTTAGAAAAGGATTAAATATGTAAACACAACAATGAGATTATAATGATGTTTTACAGAGTTTTCAGGGTACAGTGCCTTTGAAGCAAGAATGGTATAAACAAAACTGAACAGGCTAATTAATTGAAATCTTTACAAAGACCTGACTGACCCATGATACAATGCAAACCTGGTAACGGCATACTACGTTAACTTTTAACTGTACAGTACATGTATTTGAAAAGAATGAAGAATATGATTATAACTGGGAACTTCCATAACCAGTTTATAGTGACAAACATGATTTTTAAAACCTTCATCCACAATAAATTGAGCCGTGCCATGGGAAAACCAACATAGTGGGTGTGCGACCAGCATGGATCCAGACCAGCCTGCGCATCCGCGCAGTCTGGTCAGGATCCATGCTGTTCGCTAACAGTTTCTCCAATTCCAATAGGCTTTAAAAGCGAACAGCATGGAGCCTGACCAGACTGCGCAGGCTGGTCTGGATCCATGCTGGTCGCAAACCCACTATGTTGGTTTTCTCATGGCACGGCTCAATTATATATTTTTATTAAAACAGTACATACCAAGCCTCAGTCTATCAATGCCAGGTTGCATTGGTTGCTGTGTGGACTGTGGACCCTGCTGCTTCATGACCTGCTGGGCACTTAGGCTCCCTAGGGTGTTTACACCTGGTGCTCGAGGGGCACCCAAACCAGCCATAGATGAAGTAGGCATTGACAGATCTGTAAGGAGAAAATTCAATTCACATTATCAAACCAATGAAACAATGTAATACTTATTACACCTATTAACACCTATTCTAAAATCTCACAGATGAAAGGAATAGACAAACTTCCATTTTTCCTTTTATTTACAACAGTAAAATCCATCACTATTGCTATACAGCTTCAGACAGCATTTTATGATTTTTCAGTACTAAATCAACTCGGACAAAGTTACTTTTTTTCATTATACATGACATAACACAATTTCTTGCATCTCATTATTACTGATACAATATATACACATCAAAAGTAGACTGTCACTCAAAGAACAGTTCTGCTTAACATTTTTTACTACTATGTACTTCAATTTAACCCACTTACTCTGCAGTTGTGATGTCAAGTTCTGTATTCCACCGCCAAAGCCTGAACTGGCTGGTGTAGGAAAGCCTTTAGCAGGTGATCCAGGAGTTTGGTTTGACGCTCCACCAAGACCAGCAAAGCCAGTACTAGGCTGTCCTGGAACACCCCATGACTTTGGAATCCCCAGAGTGTCTGCTTGATCCAACTACAAGTTAGAAAACATAAGTCAAAGTTGTGAAGGGTAATCAATAGTCTACTTCAAGTATATGCACATTCCTCACATCATTACCTTAGCACAAAATAATAGTTAACTGTACTGGCATAAAGCAGCAGTTAAACATTTTTTACACCAATGTAACTATATTTTGGTGCTTTTTTGAAAATCTAAATCAGCTAAATATTCAACCTAATGACATTGTATCTTTAAAATATTCAATAAACATCTCTGAATATTAACTGCATAAAACCTACTTTTTTTCAATGATTTACATCATCACTAAGTCTTCAGGCTAGATGCTTAATTGGCAAATTCTAACTGAATACAACAATTTTAGTGTTACCAAGTCTTAACATAATCTCGTTACCAGGCAAAAAAAGACATTTTGTTTCTGCATGGATTTACAATACTGAAGAAAATGAAGATACTAACCTGTGTAGATGGAGTATTTCCCAATCCAGATCCCAAGCTTGTCTGACCCATGTTGGGTCCAAGACCCAATCCAGAATTACTACCAGCACCAAGACCTCCACCCACAGGTCCTGCTGGGCCAGGGCCTACCTGTGGTCCTGGTGCAGTGGGGTTGGGAGGTTTGGGACCCACAGGGGCTTGCCTCTGCTTCATCAGAACACTTGCACTGGCTATCATAGTCAGGATAATTTCTGATAGCTCTTGACTCACATTGCTGTAAAGGAAAATTACATAATATCAGACAACCCTTTTAAATTTTCAGCAGTTCATTTATTATGTATACTGTAAAATAATTAATATTAGTATAGGACAGTTTTTATGGATTTTGTGGTGTGGCTGGATAAATCAACAAAATTAAATCCAAATGTACAAGTAATTTCCCATTCATTTAATCTTCAAAGGACTAAATCCTCGAATTCATATCCAATGACATCTTGACAACAAACAAAGTTCCATGCCAAAACCCAGAAATTGTGTACCAACGAAATTAAATGGAATTGAAAGTAGTTTTGTTATATGCATGTACCTTGGACTTTAAAAAACATTATCACAATGGCAGTTTTAACTAAAACCAAAAGTTTCATCAACAAACCTAGCACAGACTTGAAGACAAGTAAGCATGGTTGCTATGGTTTCAGGTGGTAACTGTTGACTCTTCGACTGAAGGTCGTCCTTGGGAAATCCACCAACCAGCTGGGGACATCGTCTTTTCAGGAATGTTACGCATGTCTGTATGAATGGCTCCTGAAAATTTCAACAAATAATTCTGAGCTGCTAAATAATGCAATATGGTCAAACCTGTCAACAAAAGTAACTCCTGGAATATGAAAGTGGATATGTCTCAAAACATGAACAAGAGTGCCAGACTGTCACAAAATACGCCCGTCATCGAACTGGGCCTAATTCAAAGGGCATAATCCAAGTGCCTGGGGCGATTTGGGTGGTTATCATACTTAGCCGAGATATTATACCCACAAACGTTGTCAGCAAGTTTGCGAAGATCAGATGAAAACTGTTTGACTTAGAAAGCGGACAAGGCTAAATTCGCTGTTTTTTTTTAGTAATTCAAGGGCCATAATCCAAGAGTGCCTGGGTGTTCACATAATACGCCCTGCTCTTTCAGAGACGGGCGTATAAATATTGTGCTACGGTGACCTTTCAAAGCAAGTTACGTAGTTGTGGCGTTCTTTTAGGAAATGGTATTTAGTTCAGTTTTAACTGTGTATGTTTTAAACTTACTATATACATTATACCATTTTATAACACTTGAATTAATTTTTGTCTTCTCAAAACTGAAGAACATTTCACCTTGTGAGGATTTGTCTTACCCTATGCTCTCTGATCTTATCACTGAGCCACTTGTCAAGTTTGAGATATTCCCTCCTGGAAGCCAAACATGCTAGATCTATCACAAATGCAAATGGTGTTGCATTCAACAGCATTGACAAAGCTTTTAAGTCTTGTGCAACATCTAGAATCCGAGACAGACGGGTCTGATCATGTGGCTCTCCGCGCATGTACCACTCAGCCATGGAGTGCATGATCAGGGTACGTATTGTGCTTGAGTGACCTTGACAATGCCAGGCGTAGTGTAGAACCACTGCAGAATTTGGATGATTGCCAAGAAACAGTGGCATCAAGGTTGATATCAACTCCTGCTTCAGGGTGTTCCATGTTGGCTGTTAAATAGAAATAAATCAATGAATTAAACTTTTATCATAATATTTTTATGGGTTTAGCTCCACTTTTCAACAGTATTTTACTAATGTAACTGTGGTTATTTAACTTGCGTTCCTTGATTGGTAGAGGAAGACCCCAGGTGAACCTCCATGCACTACTTCATCATGGGCGGGCACCTGGGCAGGACCACCAACCTTGACCTTCCGTAAGCAAGCTGGATGGCTTCCTCACATGAAGAGAACCCACATTGGTGAGGGGCAAGTGATCTGAAGTCAGCAACCTCAACCACTCAGCCACGAAGGCCCCCTTTAACTTAAAACAAAGTTTTCAATCCATTGAATAACTTAAAAATACCACATTTAAAACAAGAGTGTCATGATGACCCTGAATCGCTCACCTGAGTAATATGAGCCACATGTTTCAAATGGCAAACTGATGCTAAAATATTAGAAAGTAGGTCAGTAGGTTACATTCATGGTCACTGAAAGTCAGTTTTAAGATCGGTGTGCAAAACTGTTCATGTCATCCAAATTTCAAGGCTTTATCTTAAAAAACAAGAAAGCAGGTCAGTAGGTCAAGGTCACAGTAAGGTGACTCGTAATCACTTGGGTACATTAGGTAAATATAATTAAACAGTCTAGGAAATATGATCTGATAATTTTTTAAGTATTTTTTCCTATATAACTCATATAACTAGTGACCCCCAGGGCGGGGCCTCTTTTCATCCCAGGGGCATAATTTGAACAATCCTGTTAGAGGTCCACTAGGCAATGCTACATACCAAATATCAAAGGCCTAGGCCTTGAACTTTCAGACAAGAAGATTTTTAATTTTTTTCCCTATATAAGTCTATGTTAAACTTGGGACCCCCCGGGCAGGGCCTCTTTTCACCCAAGGGTAATAATTTGAGCAATTTTGGTAGAGGACCACAAGGCAATGCAACACACCAAATATCAAGCCTAGGCTTGCAGTTTCAGACAAGAAGATTTTTAAAGTTTTCTCCTATATTAAGTCTATGTAAAACTTGGGACCCCCGGGATGGGGCCTCTTTTCACCCCAGGGGCACAATTTGAACAACCTTCATAGATGACCACAAGGCAATGCTACATACAAAATATCAAAGGCCTAGGTCTTGTAGTTTCAGACAAGAAGATTTTTGAAGTTTTTTCCTATACAAGTCTATGTAAAACTTGGGACCCCCGGGGCGGGGCCTCTTTTCATCCTAGGGGCACAATTTGAACAATCTTCATAGAGGACCATTAGATGATGTCACATGCCAAATATCAAGGCTCTACGCCTTGCAGTTTTGGACAAGAAGATATTTAAAGTTTTTCCTTTCGGTTGCCATGGCAACCAGAGTTCTGCATGGAACGAAATTCTTAGAACAATTTTGAAAGGGGACCACCCAAGGATCATTCCTGTGAAGCTTGGTGTAATTCTGCCCAGTGGTTTTCAAAAAGAAGATTTTTTAGAAAATGTTGATGGACACACGACGCACAACGGACATTGACCGGTCACAAAAGCTCACCATGAGCCTTTGGCTCAGGTGAGCTAAAAAGAGAGTAATAAGTTTGAGTAATATTTACTGTTATTTGAAGTAATGCGAGGACCAACATGTCTGGACAGTTCTGTACAGGAAACTTGAACAACTCTGACACCTGCTGGTAGTGGCCAACCTCTGACAACCGTAGTAGCACTTCAACCAAGTCTAAGGATTTCCTAAATGTTTAAAAACATTCATTTTTCATATTTGTGACCTATGACTTGCCCAAAGATTACAAAACTCAAACCTGAGTTTGGATTCAAGTCTCAAAATGCCATCTTAACACTTCTCAAATTCAACAGGATGCTCATAAATTGACTGCTGCTCACTAACTAACTACTTTGTAAGAAACAAATCTTCTTTAAATCCTTGTATATCTGTTGAAATATTCTGGTAGAACAATTCACATTTGGGAAGTGTTTATGAAATAAAGGGAACATCTTGGTTACACTGTTTATGGATGCTGAAGGGTCTGATAGTTTGTTTTGCATGTTTTTCTGACACAGCCATAACATTCAGGTCGTGCAGCCATTTTACAGCTTTTTACAGTATAGATTACTATAGAAAGAACCAGGTAGCCCTCTGGACATTAGTTAAGACACAGATCGGCATTCACGCCCGGCAAAGCCTAAACTGAATTGCAACAAAAGAAGGGAAGTTTAGCAAGAAAAAACACTGCCTTGCTAAAACAACACGGGGACTCTTTATTTGAATCAAAATTTGCTAAACTGCATTAAAATGACTCACCAAACAGCTATATCTCGCTTCTCATCATCTGGTGCAGTTTTCAGTATATCAATGACTACAGCGTGACAGGGATAGTCAGCAAAACAGAACACATCGGGATTACGCAATGATTGCACAATGAAAGATAACTGAAACAGAACAGACATAACTATAATAATAAAATCCTGTCTAAATAACTTAGCTATCTGTTTCAAAATTGCTATTTCTGCACTACTATATAACAGCTTGTAAGAATCACATGAAAAATTGTAAGGAATACACTTAATGTCTTTCTACAGGTTTCAACAAGTTTTTATAGACCACTGAATATTCAATCTTCTATAAGCCATAAGTTCATATTCAAGTTAGAGAAGAGCTTCTTTCATCAAGTGTTGAAGAAATTGTTTTAAGTAAAATGTTATGGACAAAATAATCTCGATTTGAATTTTTAAAAGATGAAACCCAATTTAAAGGCCAACATGAAATCAATGCTGATCATTATTGATTTTTTACCTGGCCTTCCGTATTTTTCCACTGCCTGTATATATATTCCACTGGAAATATTTCCTGCAGCCCCTGAATGAGCCCCTTCATCAACAGACGCAAACCCCTCTTGTTAGCCACCACAAACTGTGGATAGTCAAGCTCTCCTACAACATCCCGCCAGCTCATGTGTGGTGCCTGTAACAAAGGATTAGTAAAAGACAGATTTAGTATTATTCAATTTGTCTGTTGGGTTTTAGGTTTTAAATTAGTACTGTTTTCCAACAGCATTTCAGTTATTTAGTGTCAGGCAGTAAACCTAATCAGTGTTCCTGGATTCAGTACCAATCCCAATCTGTTCTCTGCAAGTAACAGCCTGCCCACTTCTCAGAGGTGGATGACCAATAACTTCAGACACATTGCCTTTGACCAAATCACTGAGAACAAACATATATCTTGCCCATATTATTCAGTACTTATCAAACAAACTCAGTCAAGGTTACCTGCATACCTACTTTAAATGTGTGGTTTTCAATTTCATTCAATTTTTCTTTTAAAAGCCCCCACAAACCCTCCAGAGGTTAAAAATTCATGCATAACTTATGTTTGATATTTGCATCAGGATGGAAAATAACAGAACAATCTTGAAAAGGTGTATTATTTAACCAGAAAAGTGTTATAAAACTGATATCAAAATGGTATATTTTGTAGCTTTTACTGTTATTTCCAGAAAACATTGGTATCAAAATCTTAATATTATAATACATACTAATTATGTTCAAAAATACAGATATATCCCTTCTGCCGTCAAGATCTGCTAAAATGAAAATATGTATTAAGTACAGTGAAATAAGTAGGTATGCAACACATATATTCTTATAACCTACCAAATCCTGAACAACTTGTACAAAGTTCTCCACATTCCATATGTTCACACCAGGCTGGTCCATCTTGTCTTTCATATCACCCCAACCACTCCCTGGAGCTACACTCCCCTGAAAATTACATCACTAAAATAACTTCTTTTACTTTTAGCAAACTGTGTTTTAGTTTCTACTTAATCTTCATTTGTCTAATCTCTTGATGAACAATTTAGAAAACAAAAATCACAGGTCAATCAGAGTATCAAAAATTGTTTAGCTTTATCTTTCAAAACAAAACCCCAATTTTAACCAAAAACACTTGAGAAGTTCAACTAGTTTTTTTGCACTGCATCAATTTCTTCGTCTTTGATTTCAGTCTTCAGCTTTGTAAATAAACTCATCACAATGTACAAACATGTACATGGTTGGCAAATGACTTACAGTTCCAGACCCTCACTTTTTGATGGCAGTAATTTTCAGCTTCCATTGTGGAGGAAGACAAGAGGTGCCTATCCCAAATTTTCTGGCAAGGGAATGCACCTAAGAAGACAAACCTCAACTAGGCCACCTGAATGACACCTTCACACACACACACACCCCACACACACACAAACGTACTCCTGCAGACAAACACACCAACAACACAACAACAGCACAACACACACATTTTACCAAAGACTCTCAAGATGATTATACCGTCCTGGCAGGATTTCAATCAACAATAGCCACACGGTAGTGGACAAAACAAGGATCACATATTCCTGAATCTTCCTACTGTTTAGAACAACAATGATTTCAATATGAACTAACTACACGTTTTTATTTCTAATTATTTGAACATTTAGGTCTACTCATAGTTTTTGACCGAACTTAACCCAGTTTTAAAACTCAACTAGAAATCCACAAGAAGATTACATTCAGACTAAACTTTCATACAAATCCCACAATTTTAAAAATATGGCCAGAGAAGGAAATTTCACAAGGTTATTTCTATTAATATGAGATTAAACTGACCTAGTTTTTGACAGGCAAGAGTACCCATTTCAAACATTGACCTAGATAGTCATCAAAGTGAACATTCTGATACCTTTTTCATTTATGTCTTTTGATTAAACATTAAATGGCACTCCCAATAAGAGGTCACATTTTTCTATTTTTAACAGTACTGACCTAGTTATTAATAACTAGTTTGACCCAATTGAACTTCCATATCATAACAGTGAACATTACCTTGCCAACCACTACTACGTATCCCATGAAAAACATGGCTTCTAGAGAGGTAACAAGGTCTATTTATTATTTGAGCTACTGACCTAGTTATTGACGGCACGTGACCCAGTTTCAAACTTGACCTAGATATCATCAAGGTGAACATTCTGACTAATTTTCATGAAGATCCATTCAAAAGTATGACCTCTAGAGAGGTCACAAGGTTTTTCTTATTTTAGACCTAATGACCTAGTTTTTGACCGCAGCTGATCCAGTTTCGAACTTGACCCAGATATCATCAAGATGAACATTCAGACCAACTTTCATACAGATCCCATGAAAAATATGGCCTCTAGAGAGGTCACAAGGTTTTTCTATTATTTGACCTACTGACCTAGTTTTTGACGGCACGTGACCCAGTTTCGAACTTGACCTAGATATCATCAAGGTGAACATTCTGACCATTTTCATGAAGATCTTGTGAAAAATATGGCCTCTAGAGAGGTCACAAGGTTTTTCTATTTTTAGACCTACTGACCTAGTTTTTGACCGCACGTGACCCAGTTTCGAACTTGACCTAGATATCATCAAGATGAACATTCTGACCAATTTTCATGAAGATCCCATGAAAAATGTGACCTCTAGAGAGGTCACAAGCAAAAGTTTACGCACGGACGGACGCACGGACGACGGACGCTGCACGATCACAAAAGCTCACACTGTCACTTTGTGACATGTGAGCTAAAAAAAGTCAGCAACTTTAACTTATTTCACATTGTTGTACCAAAGACTTTCTCAAGATGTATTTAATACCTGTCCTGGTTGGTCAGACAATGCTGAAGGTGTTTTTGCCATCATGCCAAGCACATGAGCGACCACACTTGGAGTAATGTCCCGCTGACCAAACTGTATCAACATATTCCTGCATTCTTCCATACTGTTGAGAAACAACAATGTGATTTCAATATAAACTAACTAACCAACATGTTTTTAACTTATGCTCAGACACAATAAATATTTAAGCATGGAACATTTTAGGTCTACATTTATCAGTGTTTTAGTCCGAAACTTAAACTCAGACTTTAAAACATCAAATCTGCAAAATGTCCACTAATGAAGATTTACTGATATATGTGTGGCAGCTTAATACTCTTTCATGCAAAGTCTCATCACAATCTTTGCATAAATTATGGCAGAGCAAAAGGAAAATTTAACTTTTTAATATCCAAGGATTAATTTCTGTTCAAATTAAAACTGATGAATATAAACTGAGAATAGGTCTTTTAGCAGCTTTTTCTAAAGAATGGCAAGAGTAACCATTCCATTTCAACAGGTTGTACCAGTAGTATGCAAATAAAGTATTACTAAATGACCTGTTTTTTTCATTTGTCTTTTTGTATTTAACATCATTTTTAACATGCACGGCAGTCAGTTAACCTAACTAAGATTCTGCATTCGTTCTGACTTGTCTTCAACAAGTACTGGCAACTCCAAGCTTCCCCATTACATATGAATCTGAAGTTGGTGGACAAATGACTTCAGACTTCAGCATATCATAACAGTGAACATTCACCTTGCTCTACCACTGACTGAAACCAGTACATTACCTAATGAGTTAACTGGGTGGGTGAATTTTGTCAAAGCTGAAATATTCATAGTTACCTTAAGTTTAATTATTTATCATCTGACATGCCTACATAGATAATATACAATACCGATACTTACGTGGAGGTACAGGCAAAGCCTGACTCCAGAATCATGTCTGCTAATGAGGCATCAAGCTGAAATTATAATAAACAATACTTTTAGGAAGTTTTCTTAATATAAACTACAGAACAGAAATGACACTTTTAGCTGTTTGATAAATGACCACATACAAACGAAAATACCGTTATTACAAATTTTCAAGCCTTACTTTTGACGGATGTCTCTTACGACCCTCTACATTTTATGTCTTGTTTATGATAAAGTGTCTTATGATCTTCCAAAGTGATATTTAAAGTCATGCATGTAAAGAAACTTGTATAGAATCAGTGATTTTCATACAAAAAATCTGTATTTGTATTTCACTGAAGACTGCAGCACTTGCTGCGACCAAACCAACAATGGTGAGAGCTACCAAATTCTGCCTACAGCCAGTGTCAATGAAAGAGGCCAACAAACAAACTTCTATGCCACAAGGCTGTTTCATACTAGTTTTAAAGTTCCTAATCTGAAAAGGAGCAGCAAGATAAGTGAACTGCTGTATCTGTTACACCAGGCAAAATTCTTGTATCACACAATATAGAGTGTAACTTACATGTGTTTTCGGCATACTGGTGACGAACGTTAGTTTATCCACTGATATATCTTCTGTTTCAGGATAAAGTAATGGTCCTATAACAACTGGTACACGATCACGAGGGAAGTCTAAAAAACAGGAAAACATTCACTTTCTTTAAGCTGCATACAATAAATATACATTTAGGGACTTATTTTCACTGACTTCATGATTGCTTCAATCACAAAAAAAATAGTTTGATTCATAGTCCAAGAAATTAACCTTTACAATGATAAATTTCTAAAATGGACTGGTCCATCATTCAATTTTGGCATTGAATACCATTTACTATTCAAAGGCATGTTCCCTGCTCCCTTCAAATTTAGTATCTACTGATTGAATAGCGAACAGTGCAGACCATGATCAGCCTGATGATCTTGGTCTGCACTTGTCGCAAAGGCTAAATCACTTGCCGCCAGCAGTCTTAAGGTTATATTATTTCACTTTAAATGGTATATCTCTGACTCAATTTATGAAGACCTACAGATATCATTCTAAACAAACTTCAGACTAATTTGTGAAAGTATGATAGATACAAGTGAAATAGAAATGCAGTCAAAAAAATACTTCATAAACTGAAGAATATTTCAATATATTTGTTAAATCTATAAAACTGTTGTTCGTTTTTTTTCCCAGTTTATTTAGAAATTCAATTTCAATATTTGTCGTACATGGCATGAACTCTTACCTCTGTACTTTAAATCACATCTGTGTAACAGAACTGAGCTTTACTCATCCTAACTTCAGCCATATTCAAAACTGACTTAAGTTGTCAACATATATAATATGCTTAGGTAACTTTCTTGTAACTAGCATGACATGGTGTTATGACATGGCATTACCTCAGTGCTCAGTCATTCCACTTTTTGTCTTAAAAATAGTCTTCCAGTAACTAGCTCATACAGCAATTTGAAGAAAAAAAATCCCTTCAACTACAAAATCACTTTTGCCATATTTGAAAGACTGTGACACATCTTACTACAATAGGGAATGGTTGAAGAGGCCCTTACACGACATACCTTTTCTGAGTGTCTTGAGGAAAGCTTCTTTTTGATCTACACCAATGCCGAACTGTTCCTTCGAGTGTACAAGGTGAGCAAGCAGAAGATGTAAAACTTCAATAGCAATATCCTGAAGCCCACCTTCTTGTCTTACAGCCGAATCTTCAAACATAATGCCATATTGTTTAACTATCTGTCATAACTTAATGGATTCTTACTTTGAAACTAACCACAAGCTAAATATTATATGCAGATTATAAAACCCATAAGGACAACTCTTTTGCATATATTTCAGATAACTGAATTAAACTGAGTAACCAAGTAATCATAATCTTTCATTTAAATTTACAAAACTATCATTTTTTTGTAAAAACGGTCCTTTTTTTCTCCAAAAGTATTAAAAGCTTTGTTCAATAATTCAAAGATAGAGAGAAGATATTTTGCTGACCTTTTTTACAATATGGCATTCTTAAACAATATTCTTTTAAACTGCACTGGATGTATAAAATTTCTACATAAACTGATGAATTCCTAATATTATTATATAAGGTTAAACCTTTTTTCTGATGCAAACAGTTTTAAAACTTTAAACCAATTCAGAATTTTAATTTACCGGCATCTACGTATGAGCGGAGTAAATCTGGTAATTTCTGTTTCACAAACTGTGTAGCGTGAGCTCTTATTTCACTGTTGGACGAGTTGAGAAGTGCGAGACCAAACACAACTTCTTGGACACGGGTCAGACGAAGTATCTTACTGATCTGTGAGAACAGGTGCACTGATGGCTTTAAAGTCTGAAATAATAAGAACAAGTGTACTGATGGCTTTAAAGTCTGAAATAATAAAAACAGGTGCACAGAAAGCATTAAAGTTAGAAATAATGAAAACAGGTGTGCTGATGGCTTTAAAGTCTGAAATGATAAAAACAGGTGCACAGATGGCTTTAAAGTCAGAAATGATGAAAACAGGTGTGCTGATGGCTTTAAAGTCTGAAATCAGAAATAATGAAAACAGTTGCGCAGATGGCTTTAAAGTCAGAAATAATGAAAACAGTTGCACAGATGGCTTTAAAGTCAGAAATAATGAAAACAGGTGTGCTGATGGCTTTAAAGTCTGAAATAATAAAAACAGTTGTGCAGACAGCTTTAAAGTCAGAAATAATGAAAACAGTTGCGCAGATGGCTTTAAACTCAGAAATAATGAAAACAGTTGTGCTGATGGCTTTAAAGTCAGAAATAATAAAAACAGTTGTGCAGATGGCTTTAAAGTCAGAAATAATAAAAACAGTTGCGCAGATGGCTTTAGTCAGAAATAACGAAAACAGTTGCGCAGATGGCTTTAAAGTCAGAAATTAAGAAAACAGTTGCACAGATGGCTTTAAAGTCAGAAATAATGAAAACAGGTGCACAGAAGGCTTTAAAGTTAGAAATAATGTAAACAGGTGTGCTGATGGCTTTAAAGTCTGAAATAATAAAAACAGTTGCGCAGATGGCTTTAAAGTCAGAAATAATGAAAACAGTTGCGCAGATGGCTTTAAAGTCAGAAATAATGAAAACAGGTGTGCTGATGGCTTTAAAGTCTGAAATAATAAAAACAGTTGCGCAGACGGCTTTAAAGTCAGAAAAAATGAAAACAGTTGCGCAGATGGCTTTAAAGTCAGAAATAATGAAAACAGGTGTGCTGATGGCTTTAAAGTCTGAAATAATAAAAACAGTTGCGCAGATGGCTTTAAAGTCAGAAATAATGAAAACAGTTGCGCAGATGGCTTTAAAGTCAGAAATAATGAAAACAGGTGTGCTGATGGCTTTAAAGTTAGAAATAATAAAAACAGTTGCGCAGATGGCTTTAAAGTCAGAAATAATGAAAACAGTTGTGCAGATGGCTTTAAAGTCAGAAATAATGAAAACAGGTGTGCAGATGGCTTTAAAGTCAGAAATAATGAAAACAGGTGCACAGAAGGCTTTTAAGTTAGAAATAATGGAAACAGGTGTGCTGATGGCTTTAAAGTCTGAAATAATAAAAACAGTTGCGCAGACGGCTTTAAAGTCAGAAAAAATGAAAACAGTTGCGCAGATGGCTTTAAAGTCAGAAATAATGAAAACAGGTGTGCTGATGGCTTTAAAGTCTGAAATAATAAAAACAGTTGCGCAGATGGCTTTAAAGTCAGAAATAATGAAAACAGTTGCGCAGATGGCTTTAAAGTCAGAAATAATGAAAACAGGTGTGCTGATGGCTTTAAAGTTAGAAATAATAAAAACAGTTGTGCAGATGGCTTTAAAGTCAGAAATAATGAAAACAGTTGTGCAGATGGCTTTAAAGTCAGAATAATGAAACAGGTGTGCAGATGGCTTTGAAGTCAGAATAAGTGAAACAGGTGCACAGAAGGCTTTTAAGTTAGAATAATGGAAACAGGTAGTGCTGATGCTTTAAAGTCTGAATATAAAAACAGTTTTGCAGAGGGCTTTAAAGTCAGAAATAATGAAAAAACCCAGTTGTGCAGATGGCTTTATAGTCAGAATAATGAAAACAGCTGTCAAAATGGTTTTAAAGTCTGAAATAATAAAAACAGTTGTGCAGATGGCTTTAAAGTCTGAAATAATTTAAAACAGTTGTGCAGATGGCCTTAAAGTCAGAAAAAATTTTGAAAACAGTTGTGCAGATGGCTTTATAGTCAGCAAAAATAAAAACAGTGACAATGGTTTTAAAGTCAAAATAATTGAATAACAGTTGTGCAGATGGCATTAAGTCAGTAATAATGAAAAAGGATGCTCCCAGAAGGCTTTCAAGTTAGAAATAATTTAAAAAATAGTGTGCTGATGGCTGTGAAAGTCAAAAATAATTAAACAGTGCACAGAAGGTTTTTAAAGTTAGAAACTAATGAAAACAGGTGTGCCGATGGCTTTTAAAGTCGGAAATAATAAAAACAGTTGTGCAGTATGGCATTTAAGTCCAGAACAAATAATGCATAGAAACATTGCACAATGGCTTTAAAAGTCAGAAATAATGGAAAAACAGTGCACAATTTTGTTTTAAAGTCAGAAATAATGAAAAACAGTGTGCAATGCTTTAAAATCAGAAATAACGAAAACGTTGCCCAATGCTTTAAAGTAAGAAATAAATAAAAAGTTGCGCCAGATGGCTTTAAAATTTTCAAACTAATGAAAACAGGTGCATGCTGACTTTAAAGTCTGAAATAATGAAACAGTGCATGGTGACTTTAAAGTTGAAATAATGAAAACAGGTGCATGGCTGACTTTAAAGTCTGAATATGAAAACAGGTGCTGGATGGCTTTACAGTCAGAATAAATGAGAACAGGTGCGCTGATGGTTTTGAAGTCTGAAATAATGAAAACAGTTGCGCAGATGGCTTTAAAGTCAGAAATAATGAAAACACGTGCATGGCTGACTTAAAAGTCTGAAATAATGAAAACAGGTGCATGGCTGACTTTAAAGTCTGAAATAATGAAAACAGGTGCATGGCTGACTTTAAAGTCTGAAATAATGAAAACAGGTGCATGGATGGCTTTAAAGTCAGAAAAAATGAGAACAGGTGCGCTGATGGCTTTAAAGTCTGAAATAATGAAAACAGATGCACTGATGACTTTAATTTTTGTTGTTGTGTTTAACATCGCACCAACACAATTATAGGTCATATGGCAACTTTCCACCTTTTATGGTGGAGGAAGACCCAAGGTACCCCTCCATCCATTATTTCGTCATGAGTGCGCACCTGGGTAGAACCATCGACCTTCCATAAGCCAGCTGGATGGCTTCCTCACATAAAAAATTCAATGCCCCGAGTGAGGCTCGAACCCACATCGATGAGGGGCAAGTGATTTGGAGTAAACGACCATAACCACTCAGCCACAGAGGCCCCTATGGATGGCTTTAAAAGTCAGAAATAATGAAATCAGGTCAAATGATGGCTTTGAAGTAAGAAATAATGAGAACAGGTGCACTAATGTGAATCACTGACCTTCCACAAGCCAGCTGGATGAAGAACAGAGCCAGGCTTGAACCAAGTTGAGGGTCAACTGACTTGTGGTCTGTGACTTTTGACCACTCAGCCATGAAGTCTCTTCCAACAAATGTACAGTGAAGGTTTTGACTCAAGTGGTTAGTGACATTTGACCACTCAGTCATGAAGTCTCTTCCAACAGACTTAAAGCTTTTGGCTCAAGTGGTCAGTGACTTTTGACCACTCGGCCATGAAGTCTCTTCATACAGATTTAGGGTAAAGCTTTTGACTCAAACAGCTTACAATGCAGGTCCAAACTTCACAGTTCACAAGGAACAGAATCTGATAGTTTTCAACATGGCAATCACGTTACAAGTATTCAACAGAATATCAGAAAGCAGTTACTTAATATAGTTCAATTGAGTGAAGAAGACATTTTCTACAAATAATATAAAACAAATAGGCTCAATCACTACTTTAATTAAGATCTGATTGAAAATGAGCTCACCTTCTGATGGTGTAAAGGACTATCTATTGCAAAACACAATGTTGAAACAAAGTTTGGCTTTGTCAAAAGTGAATTACACTCCTGTATCAAAAACTGGGTCTGAAACAACACAAAGAAGATTTTTATCCAAGTATTTAGTAAGCTAACACAATTGTGTCCCTCATTCTATGATCATTATTTACATTTCAACATGAATAAGATGTTCTGGTCATTTAATACTTCTAAAGTTTTAACATTATTTATGTTAAACTATAGTTTAACAACCATTTATGAGATTGTTTTACAAAACCCTCTGACCAGTTCATTAATTAGACATTTTAACTTAACAAAACCATGACAAAAATATAATTTCCAGTTTTATTCTTGTATAAAACTAAAGTCTGAGTAACTTCATCCAGACCAGTGGTTTCACACGTATCACATACCAGACCAGTGGTTTCACACGTATCACATACCTGATGGAAATCTTTCCCAGCACTTTTACCATCACTACTGAAGTCGACATGAGAAAATAAGCAGCGAAACAGATGTCTATCTGCCTCAGCCCCGTGTTGACTCACCAACTATAAACACAAAGTGAGAATTAGTACACAAACCAAGTTCTTCGTGAAACTGGGAGAATTAATTCCATTTCATCAAATTAGTTTTAAGACTAGAAATAATCCGCTTAAATGCAAATAACTACTTTCACTAGTGAGTCAATCAGTTTACTAATAGTATTACATGAAATGTGTGTCTAGATTTCAGCATGTGTCAATGTATTTCATAATCAGGATGCTTAAAAATCAAATGCAAAGTAACCAATATCGCATCGTAATGAATTAAAACATGACAGACAATTACACAAAACAAGATCTTTGCAGTCATATTTTGAATAAATGCAGCATTTTTTTGTGTGATAAATCACTGGAGAATTTGTCTCTTGTGAGAATCACCATTACTTCTGACTAATTTATTAATGATTTATCACAGAAATTTGCAACATGTATCAAAATTGCGAAATTGAGATTGCATCGATCTCAGTTCTTTGTGATTGTCTTTTGTCTCGTAAACTATTTGGATGGGATAATAGCTATATGTATATCCAGATTAATTTACATAGCTTAACTTTTTACTTTTCCGGGACCTGATCATGGCCAGGCAGCTTCCATCTTTGGAAGTGTCCAGGGGTCCAATAACCAGACCTCTAGAATCAATATACATTAATATTATGTACTGTATTACCAGTGTGTAAAGTAATTGCTGGTAATAGTTATGATTAGTTGTCAGAAAGTTGCTGTTATTACATTTTTTTTTAAATATCTTATTTATAATTAGCTCTCCCAGGTTTGAGGCATATTGAATATATGAAATTTTAACAGTGGTTTCTGGTAGTCTTCATTATTGATTTACTCGGCATAATCATGGCATCGTCCCCTATATGGAATGAATGTATGTTATAATCACTTTGTGCCCGACCACAACCCCTAATGGTGTTTGCAACTTATAGATATGATTTATAACATTCAGAAGGAATGATAAATTTGCATATCTGTTTTGTCCCTTTATACATTTTCATTCATTCCGTAATGATAAGGGATAATATCATGATTATTATCTTAATTCATCCATCCCCGAGAATACAAGAATTTGATAAAAGCTTCCGACTACGGCATACAAAGTGCTGTTCATTATTTATCGAACTTGCGATTGTATTTTTTCTGGGATGAAAGAATTACAAACACTTTTGTTTCCTGTCCAATATATATAATATATTTAAAACAACAAGAAAAATACCAGAACGAACTTTTGAACATAATAAAATATAGTCTCCTCTTTGTAACTACCATTCTCAAATATATTCATATTATATGCTGGACCCCTAGACAGCCCTGTACGGGTTGTCTAGAGGTCCGGTTACCAGGTCTAGTATATTCCCCGATTGGTGTATCATGCACCGATCGGTGTATCATGCACCAATTGGTGTATTCAGCGATACACCGATCGGTGTATCAACACGTAGGATGCTATTTTAAAACAAAATATTTCGAGAACCGGAAAAAAACGCATTCCGATACCTTCACATGTTGTTGATAAGATCGGCCATTTTCTGACGCAGCAAAACTTTTTCTGACAGACTGCTGCGTTTCTTGCGTTTTTTCCTTCGATAACCTTTGCCTTAAACAATCGCAGCCATGTTAGATTCGGATCTACGCTTATAAAGCTTCACAATTTTCCCAGCATCCCAAAATTTGAATGACATGCGTATTACCTTGAATATATATGGTGTACCTGTAGCGACATAATAAAATATGAAATAAATTTTCACAGTGTCAGTTTTGAAACCTCGTAATGTTCAAACTTAATTTAACAGTTGTATTATCAATAAGAAGTGATATCAAAGTTAGTAACATGTTGGTTTATTAATGATATAAGCCATTATGTTATATAAATCAAGAGTGGATCAAGGAGTTTGGTTAATAATTATCTAAACCTTTAATTTCTTTAATTTCAATATTATCTCTCATCTGTGATGATTAGCATGGATTTAGTGACATCAGACATGTGTCATTTTCTGACTTGCTTTCCCTAGTTTACAATCTGTTAAAATATGTATTATCACAATGGCATGAGTGCATTTATTATTTCATTTTGTAGCTTATACAACACTTGCTTAGATATTTTTTTTTAAATCATTATTTGCGGTAATTTTATATTTTGGTTTATGTCATTTTTTGGACACCATACTTTAGTGTAATTTTCTGACAGATGCTGATTTTTCGAGCGTTCAGGCGCCGAATCAAGGGAAAATCACTCAAAATTACCCGGATATCAACATGGCAGAACACATGCTGCAGTGGCATTGAGAAATCTTAAACAAAAATGCTTTTTAACACTAGAAATTGTTGTGTACGACAATACATAATATGTAAGTAGTACATGTGAATGTGTTTTATCATTACGTTACCTAATACAATTCAAAAATAATGAAATAATTTGAAAACTTCACCTCGAAGGGTTGTTCTTTAGTTTTCCCATGATGCGGAAATATCAAATACATGTGAAATAACGGTCAGTTGATAAATATTCTTAGCCAATACACTGATCGGTGTATTGTTGAATACACCAATTGGTGCATGATACACCGATCGGTGCATGATGCACCAATCGGGGAATATACTAGACCTGGTTACTGGACCCCTAGCCATGCACTGCCCACATCTTGTCTTGACATTTTGGACCAATAGTTTGAAGTTTAACTGGTATAACCAATAAATAAAGCTTTACACAGAGTTTATCTTTACTGTAATGACTTTTCTGATAACTCTCGATATACAAAACATACATGTCTCCGCTTCATAATTAGTAAATATGTGGGTCGAACTAAATAGAGTACGAAAGAGTCCGCACACGACTCTATCCGGTATCAGTTGAATTTAACACAAAAATTCATTCTTACATGGTTGATTTCAGCTACACTAGATCTGAAGTTTTTCTTTGCGAGATTTGCCACTGAATAACTGATTTCTGCTAAAGCAAATGATAACGAGTCCAGATTCATATTATTCCATAAAATTCAGGTGCGAAAGCTCCAAATTTCTTTGAAGCTTTCTATCCCCACTGTACAAAACGTCTTTCTTAAATAGATTAACTCAATGTCAAACGAGGTTTTGGGTCTATTAAATGCGGACATCAGGATAAATTCCTGAATTTTCTACGTCTTTGTCATTGCGGACATGGCGTCAGCACAGCCATGTTTTTCCAAGGGGAAGTAATTTGTCATTCATGATTCATTTTCGTTTCCCCTGTAAAACCATGCGTTTAAAATAATGAAAAAATGGGATTAAAAATATGGAAAAATTAAGATAGGACATAAGCTGTAAGCTTAGTTTATAAAAATATCATCTATTTACTACAAAGTCACGTGATATACAAGGAATAGAACAGAATAGAATAGATATTTAGGTCAGGTACTGCTATTGGTTTTTCTACAGGCATGAACACACTAAATAGCTGGTCTTCTTAATAATTCTTAATTATAAAATTACAAATGTATGGATTTAGCACACATCAGTTTCTATTTTAAATGTCTGTAACTTACTTTTTCTTGAAGAATATTGTCAGTGTGGACATAAAAATCAAAAGGAAAGTGTGTGGTGTGTGTAAGTGTGTGGGGGTGGTCATGTTTGATACAAGAAAAATATTTTCAGTCGAACACACAAAATGCAATAACACTGTGAAAAAATCATTCAACCTGTACACGAAGACAATATGCGCATTTCCTCTAGATAGCAAAGCTTCCTATTATGTTTCACTAAATTCTAATCAGTACGTGGTTGCTGAGAAATACTCGATCTGGACAAGAAATGTGGGATGGACGGACAGACGGACAAACAAAGCGGTGACTATACAAACAAACAAATTAGCAGGTGCAACAAAATAAAACGAGAAGAAAAAACTGCATACTCCATTCCATTGATTGCAAGTGAAATAAAAAAATCTAACAACAGCATACATGTAAATAGCATATGCATAATCTATGTAGTCTCAGATTGCACAAAGTATATATGTACAAAAAGCTACAAATAACTGAGTAGAAAGTAATGGAAATTTGGGACAAACTAAATCCAATGCAATACAAGCATGGCAGCCTGACTATATTATGACATAGAAGCAAGCAGGGAAGCACAAAAACATTAGAAAAAGAAACTAACACAATTAGGAAATAGGCAATATACCATTAAAGTATAAGCAGCTAATTAATACACATAAATATATAGCTGAGCTCAAAGTTGGCACCACCAGTGCTTTATGAGCTCACAAGCCAAGTTTACATGCAATGCACTTGCAATCTCTGCTGTGCAAAGCAGATTTAGGCTTCTAAATGGGTTGAAGCTGGAGCAGGTCCTGAAGTAGTCTGGAAGAGAGTTTCACAGCACTGTCACAGATAATACTTTAAGGAGTTCTTGCCATAAAATGTTGTTCTTTTGTTCTAACAAATATAGAAATAATACCTGTAGGTTTTTAACAACAAGAACAGAGACAAGAGAGATGGTGCAATATTATTAATCTGAAAAGGTTCTCCTGCCATGGTTCACATGCGAGACATGTAATGAGGGTGAATTTACTTTTTCAAGAAACACTGAAAAACATTGAAGAAGAATCATTGTTCACAATCTATGGAGCTCGCTCTTGAATCTTTTCCGTTTTCTCAATATTCAAGTTTCAGAAAAGAAATGCCATGCTAGTAGACAAAAAAACAATATTAGTTCAACTAGATTGCATCCAGTTCTTTTCAAAACATTTAATTGCTGTGTAGCCTTTTTACAAATATTACTAATTTGAAAATGAAACTCCAGCTTGCAATGTCCACCTCCAAAAACTTGACTACTTCATCACAAGAAGTTAGAAAGGTAGAACCTCGATGAACACCCATCTGTATATCTGCCCAAAAACTTAAAATTTGACCTTGTATTTTGATTTATTGCTATATTTTTGAGAAGATTATCATTAAAGGTACCGACCTCCAGTTTGTACAACAGAGAAAAAAGAGTTAGTGTTAAGGTATTAGGAATTTAATGCTATAATTCATAAGAAAACTTTGAAACTTAGTTACAGTCAGATTATATTTTATGAAAACACATGAGAGTTAGTTGTTTTTCCTATTTTTTTTTCACTGAAAATTGAAAAGCGTTTGAAATGTTTTACTAGAGGTAACTGCCTTTATTACTTAACTTTATTACTTAGTATCTATATTAAACAGTCATTAAATACATAATCCTCTGTGGTGTATTGGTAAAAACAGCTGGAAAGTTTTTATTGCCACGTCAGCTGGGTTTGATTCCAGACTCTTTTTTTTTTATTTTAAGATATAGTTTAGAAACAAAACCTTATATTCTAACATTCACAATATGACCAAACTTCAATTCTAAAGAAAGTAAATTTTTAGTCTAAGTCTAAAGGCAAGTGCCTTTAAAATGTGATTATTTCAATAAGACAAGTTAGAGAACATATCAGACACCAAAAGACAGTAATCCTATTTAGGCTTCAATTCTTTTACATTTTTTCTTCAAACACACTTACCCTCTTTGTTCAATGGCATTTTGTCACCTTTTGTTCTAAAGTGACAATTTAAAAAAACATTTATTTACCCTTGTAAAATATTTCAAACTGCACAGAAAACATTTATTATGACAGAAGTTCTATGATTGTAAACATTACTTTTTTTATCATATCAGCTCATTGTGTCTTATGGTTTCCCAGACACTTTTTACAACCAATCCAAAACTAGCAGTAATTCAGGAACAAACTAGAACTGCTTTTGAGAAAAGCTCATGTCTCCCACAACTGCCTAATCATCTAGATTGGCATTTCCTCACCAAGACCTGTATCACTGGCATCTGTTTTTTCAGTAATTCAAGGGCCATATTTCTGAAGTGCCTTGGCCGATTTGGCTATTTATCGAACTTGGCCAAGGACTTATTGGCAAACACATTTTGTCCAAGTTTGGTGAAAATTGGATGAGAACCTTTAGAGTGCGGACAAGATTTGAGACGGATGGACGGACAGACATAACTATGATCAAGGCAGACAGTGAGTTAGACTAGCTCCTAGACTATGATATATCTTTTTCACATTTTTATGACTGAATATAGTGAACTGAGCCAGTCTATATTCTATGTCCAATATCATGATAATTTCAACATCATTCCTCTGTGAAAATCTCTAAAATAGACTGGCTTTTGTCTCTATGAAATTGAATTCGACAAGAAAGGGTAATAATGTAGATATATATTTATTATCAGTCTAGTGGCTAGTCTAACAGTGAGTTTAACACATTATCCCATGTTAAAGCCTTGGGCATTCAAAATTAAACTTTAACAGACTTTTGATTAGGACATACTTTAAGAAGATGCTCCATCTCGATCCTGCCACTTGCAAAATAATATTTGGCCAATAATATAGCATTTGAGAATAAATTGATAAAACCTGTGAAAATATCTTTTGGAAGCATTGAATGCAACCAAGCAACAAAACAGCAGACTTGGTTCTACTGAGTTCTATTCACGATTCTTTGTCCATTTCATACTTTCTTATAAATGTAGTCATTCAATGAAAATTTAGCTTTCACCTAAATACAACATTGTAGTCAAGTGTAGATAAACAAATTGAGCTTTGGTACTTAAAAGGCACTGACCTCCAGACCAAATGACAAAAAAACCCAACAAAAAACAAGTGGGCCATGAAGGCCCTTTATCGCTCACCTGACCTATTGACCTAAAGATCATCAAGATAGTTTCATTAAGATACGGTCATAAATGTGGCCTCTAAAGTGTTAACTAACTTTTCCTTTGATTTGACCCAGTGACCTAGTTTTTGACCCCATATGACCCAGATTCGAACTTAACCTAAAGATCATCAAGATTAACATTCTGACTAAGTTTCATGAAGATAAAGTCTTAAATCTGGCCTCTAGAGTGTTAACAAGCTTTTCCTTTGATTTGACCCGGTGACCTAGTTTTTGACCCCACATGACCCAGATTTGAACTTGACCTATAGATCATCAAGATTAACATTCTGACAAAGTTTCATTAAGATATGGTCATAAATGTGGCCTCTAGAGTGTTAACTTGCTTTTCCTTTTGATTTGACCTGGTAACCTAGTTTTTGACCCTACATGACCCAGATTCAAACTGGACTTTGAATCATCATGATTAACATTCTGACCAAGTTTCATAAAGATACAGTCATAAATGTGGCCTCTACAGTGTTAGAAAGCTTCTCCTTTGATTTGACGTGGTGACCTAGTTTTTGACCCAAGATGACCAAATATCAAACTCGTCCAAGATTTTATTGAGGGTAACATTCTGACCAAGTTTCATTAAGATTGGGCCAAAATTGTTACCTCTAGAGTGTTAACTAGCTTTTCCTTTGATTTGACCTGATGACCTAGTTGTTAATCCCAGATGACCCACTATCGAACTTGTCCAAGATTTATTGAGGGTAACATTCTGACCATGTTTCATTAAGATTGGGCCAAAATTGTGACCTCTAGAGTGTTAACAAGCTTTTCCTTTCATCTGACCTGGTGACCTAGTTTTTGACCCTAGACGACCCAATATCGAACTCGTCCAAGATTTTATTGAGGGTAACATTTTACCAAGTTTCATTAAGATTAGGCCAAAATTGTGACCTCCTAAGAGTGTTAACAGTCAAATTGTTGACGATGGACGGACGGGACACAGGGCGATCACAAAAACTCTCTTTGAGCAATTCGTGCTCAGGTGAGCTAAAAAGAGACCGATCTAGATATCTATATATATTACTGCTATATTTCTTAAGAAGGCTTTGAAACTTAGTTACTGACAGATTATATGTTATGGAAACACACAATGCATGAATAAGTTGATATTACTAATTTTTACATTCAAAATTAAAAAGCAGTAAACTGCCTTAGTTATAAAGCTTTGTATTTAACAATCAATAAGTATGTATTCCCTCTGTGATGTATTGGTCAAGAAAGCTGGAAAAATTTTATTACCGCTATAACCAGAGTTCCCGACTTGGGCATTTTTTTCCTCCTAATTTGGCATTGAAACAAAAACTTTTGTTCTAATGTTCATAATGTGACCAAAGATAGATAATTTTTAGACAAAATCTGGAGATCAGTGCCTTCAAGTTTTCCCGGATTTGAAATATTTTGCTCACAGAATGCCTGGAATTGGCAGTTTATAGACTTTTTGACCAGCAAATATATCCATTATACAGTCTAATGTTACAACCTAATACTGACAAAAGGTATTTGACAGGGAATATCAACTCATCAGATTGGCTCCAGAAAGCTCTGAAAAGTTTTCAATATTTAAACCTGTAAATAAAGAGTTAAAACAATATGATTCAATGACTTCTTTACAAAATTTATTTCTAAAACATTGTCTATATAGTATACTGGCATGTAAAAATCTTGTAATTATAGACATGTGGCTGACATTTTTTATTAACATACATTAATCATTTTAATTTTAATGCTTGCGCCTTCTTGCAATAATGGCACACCTAGTGCTTTGGCCCATGGGACATAATAATACCAGCTATGCGACTATGGCTAGAAGGCACATATGCCAGCCATTTACTGACATTTTTATCATCCAGCTTCTCTACATTTTTATCTTGTTTTATTTCAGTTTTCAGATTTTCTACTACTTACAAGTGTCACTTATATTGCTTTTTCATCAACACTGTGATCAATATTTGAGAATCAATCTGCCATTATAATGTTGTTGGATCTGATGAATTTGTTACACTGTTGAATAAAAAACATTGTACTGATGTGCTGTGTGCATAAAAATGTGACTATGAACATTGGAATGATTTGCAGCACTCGAGACAGTATGACCTGCAACCAGTTATTACAAGGACATCAACGTAAAAGCTTATTTATTGTACAGTGAAATATGTATGAACAAAGAAGTCAGACAGTCATAGCTCTGTTTCTCCAATCAAAATTGTAAACTGTGCTATATGGATACTTTATTCCTGGCATACAGAAAAACATGGAAAAGCTCATGGAATTGTGTGGGATCAGTATCTTTATCTATCCTCCAAAATATATTCTACCAGAGAAGTCACCAATATGAGTAAAGGGTGGCAACTTCAATCAAACTAAGACATGCACAAATAAGTCCATTCCTTGGTATGACGTTAAATAATCCAGGTATACTCTGTACCAACTGTACTGTCAAAAGCATATAATATCACTCTGGCAGTATATCACTCTGGCAGTATATCACTCTGGTAGTATATTACTATGGTAGCTGTCACGTGACCTGGGTTTGCAGTTCATTGGCCCAATGATCATCTTCACTGTCGTCTGCTTCTGTAGCCTGGATAAAAAAAATAAAGGTCAAAAAATTTTTCCTGCCATTATCTCATGATAAAAGTCATACATTCTTATGTAACAATGATAACTTTCTTCTTTGTCTAATTGACAAAATAATCAAGTCATGTGAGAATTATAGGACTTGCTACATTTATGGCCATATTCATATTAAAGTTTCAATCATTCTATCATGACTTAAAAATGTTACAGTTTTACTAACCTCTGTTAATGTTTGGTAACATCCATGTTTATGTCTAATGATGTCTCCCCATAGTAACTGCTGGGAGCAGCGAGGACAGACGCCCTCTACTGGCAAGATATGAGTTATCTCCTCTTGTTTCTGGGACAGGAATGACTTGGCCAGACAGGCAATGTGCGAGACCATACAGCATTTTGGGTGGTAACAGCTAACAGAATTTGATTCACTCTGAAAAAAAAAATGCTTTGTTTGTTTTTGCATCATTTTTTGGGTTGCATCAATGCTAAAAACAGTAATACATTGACTTTTCAAGCATTCATAATTGAGGAGAATAGCTTGTGCAACTCCAGCCATTTTGTCAAACAATGCTGACCAATTTTCTTTTGCGTGGAAACAATTTTACATCTTATGGCTATTTCCAAAACTGCTGACAGTGGAGGAAATCACCAGGAGACCCTCCAGGCATTATTTCTGGCACAGGCAGGCACCTCGGTAGAACCACCAACCTTCAATAAGTCAGCTAGAGTGCTTCCTCACAGGAAAGAATTCAACATTAAACAAGGTTTTGAACCAAGAACGGTCAAGGGGAAGTGATTTTAAGTTAGCAACCTTTATCACTTGGCCATGGAGGCCATCTCAACTGGGTACAAACAACAACCTTCTTCAAGCCAGCTGGGTGGCGCTTGCAATTCTCGTGTTTTGCTTATATAACCTACTGCAATACCTGCATGCGTTTTATACACACAGCACATCTTATATGTTTACTGACAGGGGGAGTCATCAGTTCAGGATCCATGTCTTCACTAGAGTCTGTGTTACCTCCCTTGGTTTTTGGTGCCTTAGCTGAAAATATATTCTACATTACAGATAAAATTTTAATTCAATAAGATAAATATTTTATTTGGTTCTTTTCTTCTTATCTGCTTATGTTATTGAAATCAGACAATACTTTCATATATCTGTATATACTTTACAATGACACTTTCTCTAATGTTGTGTTTTTAGCTACAGGTTACATATTTTGAATCAAACAAATTTGCAAATATGAATTTAAAATCTTGTTTTGAAATGTGTTACAATGTACATGTGGATGGTTCCCTGTCCTCCTCACCCCACACACACATGTGCACCTAAAGCTGGGAGAATATGAGCATCAATTATATACTTTTATTTGTTTTTAGACAAGGTCATCATTTCGGTAAATTCTGATTTTTGTAAAGGCATGCTACAGTTTCTTTACTGTACTCTAAAACAATTTTATTCTGACAAAACCTTTATCTTTTTCATATAAAAATCTCTTTTGTCATGCCATTATGGGCCTTTCAAGAACATTTACACAATCTCATTTACATTGTATTTATAATTCACATTTATAATGCATTATGAAAATTTCTGATTTTCCTTCTTTTTTTTTTACATATGACTTAATTTTTTCTGATTTTCATTTAATTTATGCCGCATTGTTCCAATTTCTGTTTAAAAGTTTGTGTTTTGCAAATTTCTGCCTTATCTTAATACTACTAAATACAAACTGCATTAAATAGCTTTATAATATAAAAGAATGCTCCATACATTATTTGCACCTGAACTCCACAGTCTTGTCTGGAATTTAGACTTTCACAAACCCCTCCCCCCACCCTTCATCTCACATAAATCAATATATTCAATTCAATGTAAAAATAAACATTAATTAAGCATAGTACTATAGATCAATAAAGATACATCTTAACTATTCAATCTTGTGACATACCTGAACACCAGTATTCATAAATATGACATTTTAGTCAAAACAATATTAATGTCCTATTTGTGTGGTTGATTACGGATTGATATAGTATGACATTCACTTTATTATTGAAGTTTATGAAGTTTTTTTCAGTAAATAAACTCAAAGAAACATCAGCCTCAGTGATGAAAACAGATTCATAATCAGAAGAAAATAAACTATTATATTTAGCTGCTACAAGTAACTAATGTTCTGACAAAACTGATTTTCATTTATTTTCTCAATGAT